>NW_026057580.1:39251334-39429189 GCF_023721935.1 Panthera uncia | reverse complement strand
TTTCTTTCTTTCTTTCTTTCTTTCTTTCTTTCTTTCTTTCTTTCTTTTTGAAACTTGGTAGAAATATGAAGACTGGGGAACCAGTAGTGTTGGTGAATAAATGCAGATTTTGGAGTTACAGAAATATGAATTCCAATACTTCTTACTGTTTGTGCAACTGACTGTGTTGAGCAATTTATTATTACTGAACAGCAGTTTCCCCACAGTATGGACCATAATAACCATTTTATAGGGTAGTTGCCAAGATTACATGAAAAAGCTGTGCTCACTGTTTCCCCTCTCAGATCTTCAACATTTATTAAACTCCCCTGCTGCCAACAACACTACTGCACTTTTTAGCAGGTGCTAAGTAGTATGAAAAAGTTTGTTTGTTTGTTTGTTTGTTTTTGCTTTTCACTAAATCCACCTAAGCAGTACCTTTTAATCTTTTAAATAGTTGTGTCCCCTGGGTTCAGGGGGAGGTCAGGTCTGCAATACAGGATCATTATGTAAATTGTTATAATCTTTGGAAAAGGAGACACTCTGATTTTTAAGGCTAACATTCGCATGAACCAGAAGTTATCAGTCCTATGAAAAAAATGCAAATTTATTAAAGAAAAACAAACAGATTGTCTAGTTGTCTTTCAAAAACATTATAGGGCTTGGATTGTTTTTATGTAAGAGTTCTATAAACATTATGAGACCCCCCCAAAAAATCACTATCATCTTCCTTTCTTTTATTTGTGACACATACAAGTAATCTTTACAGATTCCTGCAAAACTTTGCTGCTGCTCCTAGATGATTATAACTCTACTTACTATGTTTACATGGTGTTCAATGGATCCTAAAAGCATAAATATTATATACAGATTTTATTAAGATACACACCTGAAACAATAGTTTCGGAAATAAACAATCAGAAAGAAAATCTGTAATATGAGTGACAGTAGTGCTTTACTACTTACTGTTCATGCAGCTTATGGAAAATGGTTGAAAATAAGATCAGCACAGAAAGTTGTGAAAGTTGGCACAGAAGATATTTGTCTCATTTCCCTTCCTATTATGCACATAGACACTCACACTCAACACTACACTAACATGGCTACAAGAAAGGACAGTAGAGGTGTAATCTTTCCATTTTTGAAATATTAAATTATAGATAATTATAATACTTAATATATAATACACATTTGTATATATTAAATATATACTGAATGTATATAGTATTAATATATATCAAATACATATTCCTGTTTTCTTATGCTCTAAATACAGGTATTTTCTGTGCACTGGTAATCTAGTGCAGGCTGAAGCAATCATTTTTGTTTGCATTTACGTTACAAAGGGCTTTTATACATAAGTCTAATTTATATTTTAATTATGAAAGGACGTTTGAAATGTGTTGTAGTTTTCTGAAGGAACACTGTGTAGTTTTCCTGGAAAAAACTGGAAAAGAAGTCCCTCTATAATACTTTATTAAACTTCACAGAACAGCCTACTTTCACGTTAAATGTGTATTTTCATTTTGCAATGTCTTAGCAAATTCACAGACCAATATTTCTCTTTGAAATTAAAGTAGATCTCTACTTAGAAACCATAAATAAATATCAAAACATGAAAATATGAGAACCTTAATTTTATGGACTTTAAGTGGATAGATTTGAGATGTGAATCATATGACAGTGAAATGTTGTATTTGTAAAAGCATATTTTCTAAGATATTTTATGAAATTTTACTTTTCTGCAACCATCTTGTTTATCATGTAGAATTAAAACATGGTAATTAAAATAAAAATGTCTTAGATATAAAGCCTCAACAAATGATAATTCTAGAAAAATAATTTTGAAAATAATTCTAATTAAAAATAAAATTTAGTAATTGAAAAATATAAGTTAAATTCAATTAATATGTTTATTTTTGGAAATTAATCTGAGATCTAGTGATATATATTAAATTGTGAGTCTTAATGACAGCTAAGTGAAATTGTTAGGAAGTCAAGATACTAATACAACTCTGCACAAAAGTAGATAAAGACCCAGTATAGGTGAGTACCGTGTCTTTAGGAGAAGTCTTTTTATTCCTGTTGAAACGATGAACAATCTAGTAGTAGAAGTAAGGGGAAAGAAACACTGGGTTGTATCCTGAGCTGGAAGTAAGTATAAGGGATTCTATAGGTGATAGGGACATCGTTCAATGTTTTGAATATCACACAAGAAACAAAGAAGCAAGGGAGGAGGATAATGACGAGTAAAGGATTCCATCTAAGTTCAAAGTTCTGAAGATATAACAGTTTTGAGTTGTTGTAGGAATATAACAGGGAGGTTGAAATGTTGAGTGTGGTAAAAACAAAAGTCATCGGTGAAGGTAACAAAAATGTAAAGCTAGGACTTTTAAGAAATTCCTCAGGAATATAGTTGTGAGTAAAACAAAAGCAAAATTTAAATACCATGTCCAGCAACACCAGCATTCCCATCACCATCACTACCACCACAGACAAAAAGAACACATTGTTTGCCATTTGTATAAATTACTGAAGAATTTAGCAGAGAGTCTTGGAGGTTGGAGTATGAATTAGAAAATGAAGAGAGTAGGTTATTTAAATTATATGAATTTCAAAGGGAAAAATAATTGAATGATGGTGGCAACAACATTCTGAGAGTAAAGAGGGCTGTGTACCGGCCCATTTGTGAGAAACTCTGTGTAGTCAGGTTTCAAATAAAAGAAAAAAAGAGGAAAGAGTGTTTGAAAAGAAAGTTGATTGGTCTTCATGGAGTAAAAGAAAAGACTAGGCAAGAAGCAGTTAGGAGTTAGCCTGAATTGACTAAGATAGAAATAAGAGAAGGGAAGAAGTAATCCTGATGAAGGATTTGGAAGGTGCTTTGGAGGGACATGAAAGCAAGACTGGAGGGGAATAGTAAATAGGATACTCACGTGGAAGATCATACAAAACTACAGAAGATTATCTTTATCTAGCAATCAAATAATGAAAGTATTCAAATAATGGAATTGTTCTCAAAGAGCTTTTTATGGTTGTCCATTAACAAAAGAAGTAATACCACAGTACTATTGGAAAAATCACTTGCTGAAATACTTGAGGCTTACATAACACAGATACACTGGGTCCCGAAATTTTGTGATGACTAGTTAGCCCAAATTATGGGGTATGGAATGAAAGTGTGGCATTTAACAAAATTAACATCATGGTAGTCTAGTTGGTCATATTTGAGAAATGATGGCTCCCAGTTGTTATATTTTTGGCAGGTAAAAAAAAAATGTTTCAATACATTATATTACTATTGGGCAAACATTTTTTATGTATCTAATTTCTTACTACTCTATAAAAGATAGAAAAACCAAAATCAAAAATTTGGGACATGACAGGGCTATATTGAGTGGTAGAAGGGATATGAGAGATTAAACCATAAATTTACCTTCAATTATAGAATGAGCAACAGTAATATTCTTTCAGGAGCCATAACTCTTTTTTGAATCACATAATCACTTATGTACCATCTTTCAGGGCCCGATTATTTTTTCCCAAATAGAATATTAATGGAATACAAAGAACACAAAACATGAATAAAGACATTATTTTTCTAATTTTAGCAATATGTTTCACATATGGATATAGTGTCTTTTCTCTGATTTTTTTTTTTTTGTCATTTTATTAAGAACTTTGTTGCCTCTGCTCCAACTTTAAAAAGACTTACGGAAAACTATAAAAATTGTGTCAGATATTAATGCAAGAGAAATAATTTTGTTTTCCTTGATGTAAATTTTTACCGTGTTGAAGAAACAATTCTTTAATTGCTGCGTTAAATTCTTTTGATTGTTCATGTCTATACAATGACTAGAGATGCCTATGAAAAGTGTTTAATTCAGATTGAAAAATAAATATTTTTAAAGAACAAATAGCAATTTGAAAAACTTACCTAATACTCTTGCCTGTTGTCTTTTTAATAGTTTTTACATTTGTAGGGATTTTATATTCTAAAAGGAGTGTCAAGATAGATATAATTAAATAGACTGTTAAATCTCTGGATTTTGTTTATAGTATTTTTTAAAGACTTCAGTAAACATTCATATACGCTGTCTTACTGAGCTGTTTGCCTGTTAGCAAGTATGTCCCACTGTGCTATGCTTGCATAATGAGCTGTTATTATCTTGGGTGATTTTGATACATTTCTTCTTCATATGTGTGGGAATACGTGCATGTGCGCATGCGCGCGTGTGTGTGTGTGTGTGTGTGTGTGTGTGTGTGTGTGTGTGAACATTGTTTCATGTCTGACTCCCTAATGAAAAATTTCAGAAATAAAAGGTGAAGAACATTAGCCAATATGCCGCCCAGAGGGAAAATGTTATGCAACGTAAAAAATACTTTATTTCTTTAAGATGCAGAGTACTCAACAAATTATAGTCTATTCACAACTTTTTTGCTAGACTAAGAAAAATGAATTCTCAAATAAAATCAGAAATGAAAGAAGAGACTTGACAAGTGATATCACAGAAATACATAGTATCATAAGAAATGACTATGGACAATTACATGCCAACAAATTGGATAATCTAGAAATGGATAAATTTCTAGAAACATAAAATTTACTAAAACTGAATAATGAAATAGAAAATTTGAACAGACTAGTTATTAGTAAGCAAATTGAATCCGTAATCAAAAACCTTCCAACAAAGAGGAGCTGAAGACCAGATGGTTTTATTAGTGAATGCTACTACACATTTGGAGAACAATTTACCCTAGTCCTTCTCAATTCTTCAAACAATTGAAGAGCACTCCCAAACTCATTTTACAAGGCCAGAATTACCCTGATACCAAAGCCAGAAGGACAGTACAAGAAAATAAAACTACAGAGCAGTATCTCTGATAAATATCGATGCAGATGTTTTCAAAAAATATTACCAAACCTAATTCAACAGCACATTAAAAGGATCACACACCATGTTCAAGTGGGATATATCTCTGAAATGCAAGATTCAACAAATGCAAATCAATATATGTGCTCCACATGTTAATAAAATAAAGGACAAAAATCATCTCGATAAATACAGAAAAAGTATTTGACAAAATACAGCATCTAAAACCCTTCAACAATTTAATTATACAAGAAACATATCCCACATAAGATCATATACAACAAACCCACAGCTAACATCACATTTAATGGTGAAAGGTTAAAAGCTTTTCTTCTAAGATCAGGGACAAGACAAGGGTCCTACTCTCACCAGTCCTATTCAACCATAATCCTGGAAGTCCTTGCTATAACAGGCAACAAAAAGAAAAAAGATCTAAATAAGAAAGGACGAAGTAGGGGCACCTGGGTGGCTCAGTCAGTTAAGCAACAAACTCTTGATTTCAGTTCAGGTTGGGCTCCACATTGGTAGTATGGAGCCTGTTTGGGATTCTTTCTCTCTTTTTCTCTCTTTGCCCCTCCCCTGCGCTCTCTCCCTCTCTCTCAAAATAAGGAAATAAACGTTAAAAAAAAGAAAGGAAGAAGTAACATTTTCTTTATTTGCAAATGATATGATATTATGTATAGAAATCCTAAAGACACCACTAAAGAACTCAGTCAGTGAATTTAGTAAAGTTGCAGGATATCCAGCCAACATACAGAAATCAGTTATGTTTCTATACACTGACAACAAGATATCTGAAAAAGGAATTAACACTTCCCATTTACAATATAATTAAAAGCAATATAATAATTAGGACGAAATTCAACCAGAGGAAGTTCTGTATGCTGAAAACTATAAGACGTTGATGAAAGAAATTGAATTAAGACACAAATGGAAAAATATGATATATTCACGGA
The DNA here is from genome assembly GCF_023721935.1 of Panthera uncia. Lineage (NCBI taxonomy): Eukaryota > Metazoa > Chordata > Mammalia > Carnivora > Felidae > Panthera > Panthera uncia. The sequence continues at coordinate 39,423,383 of NW_026057580.1, read as the reverse complement.
TTGGAAGAACTAATACTATTAAAGGTCCATACTTCCCAAGCCATCTATAGATTTAATGCAGTCTCTGTCAAAATTCCAATGGCATTTTTCACAGAAAGAGAAAACAATGCTAAAATTAATATGCAGCCACAAAAGATCCTAAATAGCCAAAGTAATCCTGAGATAGAAGAACAAAGCTAAAAGCATTACACTTTCTGATTTGAAAGTATACTACAAAGCTATAGTAATCATAACAGGATGATACTGACATAAAAATTGGCACATATACCAATGGAACAGAACTAAAATCCTAGAAATAAACCCTGCATATGTTGTCAACTAATATTTGACAATTGAGTCAAGAATATTCAATGGGGAAAGGATAGTCTCTTCAATAAATGATGGTGAGAAAAATAGATAATCATATGCAGAAAAGTGAAATGAAATTGGATTCCTTACGTTACTCACAAAAATCAACTCAAAATGGATTAAGGACTTAAAAACAAGACCTGAAATCATAAACTCCTAGAAGAAAACATAGTGAAAATGCTTCTTGACACTTGTCACAGATTTTTTGGATATGACACCAAAAGTACAACAAAAGCAAAAATCAATAAGGAGAGAACTACATTAAACTAAGAAGACTTTGCCCAACAAAAAAATAATCAACAAAATGAAATAGTGGGTTACAAAATAGGAGAAAATATTTGCTAACCATGTATTTAATAAGGGTTAATTTCCAAAATATATCAAGAACACATACAATTCAACTACCAAACAAACACACAAACCAAAATCAAAAACAAAAATAAAGGAACAATGCAAATAAAAAATGGGCAGAGGAACAGACAGACATTTTTCCAAAGAAGACGTCCAAATGACCAACAGGTATGTGAAAAGTTGTTCAATATTACAAATCATCAGGAAAATGAACATAAAAACCACTATGAGAAGCCATCTCCCCACCCATTCAAATGACTATTATTATGGGGCACCTGGGTGGCTGTGTCGGTTAAGCATCTGACTTCAGCTCAGGTCATGATCTCATGAATTGATTCCTGGGTTTGAGCCGCACAGTGGGCTCTGTGCTGACAGCTGGTCCCTGGAGTCTGATTCAGATTCTGTGTCTATGTCTCTCTCTTCCCTCCCCCACTTGCACTCCATCTCTCTCCCTCTCTCTCAAAAATAAATAAACATTTAATTTTTTTAATTTATTAAAACAACTATTATCAAAACAAAAAACCAACCAAATAAAAAACAAGAGGTAACAAGTGTTGGTGAGGGTGTGGAGAAAAGAGAGCCCCTAAGGATGCTGGTGGGAATGTAAATGGGTGCAACCACTTTGGAAAACGGTATGGATCTTCCTCAATTTAAAGTAGAAACCCTATTTGTTCCAGCATTCCCATTTCTGAGTATATATCCTAAGAAAATGAAAGCAGGATATCAAAAAGATATCTGTACTCCCGTATTTATTACAGCTTTATTAATAGCCAAAATATGGTAACAACTTAAGGGTCCATCAATAGATGAATGGATAAAGAGGATTGGACGTAAATATGTGATGGAATATTATTCAGCCATGAGAAAGAAGGAAATTTTGCCATTTGTGATAGCATGTATGAATTTTGGAGGCATTTTATAAAGTAAATAAGAGAGAGGTGAATACTGTGTGATATCTCTTATATGGGAATCTAAAAAAGCTAAACTTATAGAAACATAGAGTAGAATAGTGGTTATGTAGCTGGTACGGGGCTGGAGGAACTGGGGAGATGTTGGTCCAACGGTATATTTGCAGTTATATTCTCAACCACAAATAAGAAATAAAAATTATGTGATGTGATGGAGACTACAGTGGTAATCGTATTGTAATGTAGATGTGTGTCAAATCCACACATTATACACCTTAAATTTACTCAATGGTATATGTCGATTATCTCTCTTTTTAAAATTTTTTTCTTTTTCAAGTTTTTATTTATATTCTAGTTAGTTGACATATAGTGTAATATTAGTTTCAGGAGTAGAATTGAGTGATTTATCACTTATAACGGCACCCAGCGCCTGTCACAAGTGCCCTCCTTAATACCTGCCTATTATATCTCAATAAACACACCCACAAATTTACTTAGAATATTTATCTAAGTTGAGTACATTTGGATGGCATTTGAGTATCATTAGCATTTTCTATTCAGGAGTTATTAAGCACAGCATCCCATTAGTTCAAATATGTATGTACATATTTATGCTTTATTTATTATTTTATGTTTATAAAGGAAACATTCCAGAAAGGGGTGACGTAATATGCATTCCAACCAATGGCACACACTTGAAAAACAACTTTTATTTCATTTACCTCAATAGTTCAGACAAAAGGAGCAAGTGTGTGTACTTCAGTCAAAAGGAGGGCACCACTGGTCTATGGAAGAAAATCTAAGAAAAATAATAATAGTGGTCAACAAATTTGCAGGCACCATGATAAATTATATTTATTTTGTTCTTATTATTGTGGAGAAAACAGTGAAAGTAGAAGCCACGGCAAATGAGAACCTTTGTTAAAAAGTACAGCTCCAAGTTTATCCTCATGGCTGTCATGTGGGTAGGTAGGCCAAAAATAATCAGGTATTTTACATTTCTAATGAAAGATTGGTTTGTGAAGTCTATTTTTATACATGAGAAATAATTCAAATATTAAAAATGAAAACATTCTGTGGGCCGAATATTATATAGTCTGCCAAACAAAACATGTTAGCCAGCTTATAAAATTTATGGCATCTAATCTATTCCATTACTTTACTGTGATGCCCATCTTTATTTATTTTTTTTTTACTTTTAAAAAAAAAAATTTTTTTTTAACGTTTATTTATTTTTGAGACAGAGAGAGATAGAGCATGAACGGGGGAGGGGCAGAGAGAGAGAGGGAGACACAGAATCGGAAGCAGGCTCCAGGCTCCGAGCCATCAGCCCAGAGCCCGACGCGGGGCTTGAACTCACGGACCGCGAGATCGTGACCTGAGCCAAAGTCGGACGCTTAACCGACTGAGCCACCCAGGCGCCCCTGATGCCCATCTTTAAATAATACCTATGTGTAGGCTATCATTCAAGAGGTAATAGTAATAAGCAAACATTTATAAAATAGTTATTCTATACCAGGCACTGTGATTGCTAAGTGCTAAATACCTTATCCCATTATCCCATTTGATCTTTACAAGTATGCAACTATCATTAACTTTGCTTCAGTGAGAAATTGAAGATTGGAGTTAAATAATATACTCAGCTTCACCAGACCAGAAAAGGAAGCTGAGTAAAGCATCCAACACAGCAAGGACAAACTCAGTAGCAGCAGTCATTATGATTACTTGTGGCTGAGTAGCCCTGGTCACAGGGATATTAAGTATCTTTTCCCAACTTCACACAGATGGTTTGTACTAGATAATAATACTGTATTTCTTCCCCTTCAACTAGGCTTTTCTCATCAAGCAAGATTGCCTTGAGTTGTAAAGTGTCTTGTCTCTAAGTTCAATACTTTCAGTGAGTTTTATCAAAAGCAATAAGAAATTTCTTTTTGACTCCCTCTATCTTTGTGTAATCAATTTGTCAGCAGTGCATGAAGCAATTTTTTTTTTTTTCAGGAAAGTGGCTGGAAGACATTCTGCAGTCACATTCTCAGGAAATCCTTTATTTTAAAACAGTTTCGACAATAAATTTCATATAGTGAAAAAAAAATAAAAATAAAGATAAAAAAAACTGCAATGAGTTATCACCTCACACCTGTCAGAATGGCTAAAATAAAAAAAAAAAAACACAAGAAAAAAATAAAAAATAAAAATAAAAATTGCTAAAAAAAATAAAAAAATAAAACAGTTTCATGAACACATATTGCTTTTCTTATGTATTTCTTAAATCTTCTGCTTAAGCATCAAAAAAGAACTCATTAGGCATTTTCTTCTTGTTCTTTGAAGATGTAAGAGAAAATATGGGTTCACTCATATGTTTCCCCAAATACCTGACAAATTTTAAAGAACCTTGAAATTTATCTCTAGGGCTTCATAAAGGAACATAACTCCTTTACCAGAGAATGGTTCCCCAAGTTTCAGAGTCTCTTAGTAACAAAAATGTCAAGAATCATGATTTTCTTGAGGTTAAATACCACCTACTTTTTTTTTTTTTTTTTTTTTTTTTTTTTTTTTTTTTTTTTTTTTTTTTTTTTTTTAGTGTTTCTGTCTCTAAAGCTGTTAAGAAAAGAGATAGCTCCTGAAGCTATACATTGTGCATTGGGCATAAGTTGTAGTGTTCACCCAGAGGCTCTGGTCTTTTAACTTGGTTATTCCAGAGGCCACATGTGGAAATAAGACGTAAAGGAGTGAAAACTGGAACTCCCTGCTACATTGGGCACGCAATTCTTGAGTGTGAGACTTCCTGTCATTCATTTCACCGGTGTTTACATAGCATTTATAGTTGCCCTGTAAGGAGCCAGATAGCGAGGCCTGAATGCCCGGGACTCCCATTTTCTGCTGTTGTTGTTGCTGATATTGTTAATACTTCAGTTTATATTGCTATTCATAATTACAAGTATAATTACATTTTGCAAAATACATAATTTTTAAAATGAAGGCAAGTACCCTCTGGCTGTGGAGCATAAGCTGTATAAAAATGGTTGTCTTTTATTTTATAATTTGTTCACATAAATTCTTCTAAGAATTGTTTGAAGAGACATACCTTCTGTCTTATTCTGTCTTAACACATTTACATACCATTATCAATTAATGTTTTTAAATTTTATTTAAAAATGTTTTAGGTGTTTATTTTTGGGAGAGAGAGAGAGACAGAGCGTGAGTGGGGGAGAGACAGAGAGACAGGGAGACACAGAATCGGAAGCAGGCTCCAGGCTCTGAGCTGTCAGCACAGAGGCCAAGGTGGAGCCTGAACTTGTGAACTGCGAGATCATGCCCTGAGCCTGGATGCTTAACCGACTGAGCCACCTGGGTGCCCCAATTTATGTTTGTTTTAAATGTTTATTTATTTATTTATTTACTTATTTTGAGAGAGAGAGACAGAGACAGAGAGTGAGTGCGCACATGACATGAGCAGGGGAGGGGCAGAGAAAGGGAGAGAGAGAATCCTAAGCAGGCTCTGCACGGTCAACATAGAGCCCAATGCAGGGCTTAGTCTCACCAACAGTGAGATCATAACCTGAGCTGAAATCAGGAGTTGGATACTTAACTGACTGAGCTACCAGGTGCCCCCATTTTTATGTTTTTAAAAATGACCTGTCTTTGTAGATGCAGATATACATCTTTGAATACTTTTCTGCCTAAAATAGACTATTAATGAGAATTATACCTTCTTAAACAAAAATAGGACAGAATTATGTACTACAGCCATCATTGCCAGTAAATCTTAGATAAAAAACATGACCCCTCTTGAATATAAGCCATATTGGTTGAATTATTTGAAACAGTTTTTATGAAACCCATGCCTTAGGTTTGAATCTTGGGTGACCCAATTAATTGTCTTCCATTAAAAAGTTGCAAATTTCAGTCTTAATTTAGGTCAAATAGAAGTTATCATTGGCATATAGAATTGAGTAAAATCATACAGTAGAATTGATGAAAATCTACCAGTGAGTTGTACCTTAAACTCATAATCGAATCTAAGTGTTGAAATGGCCTTAGGAAGTAATCTGACTCAACCTCCTACTTCTCTAGGAATCTCTCTGTTAACATCCTTGGCTAATGCTTACCTGCTCACTTCTCAAGGGAAGTATACCTGATTTCGAGATGTTACAGCCATTAGGAACTCTTACTGATATTGAACCTAATGGTGTGGTGTCCCTACCATGTCATTATGAGTTAGTCTTCTTCAGAGTTTTCTCCCTCATTTACTTGAATGCCCTTCAAGTATTTAGACAATTTGTGTGCTTTCCCACAGATTTCTCTTCTTTTCACTAATCTCTCAACCATTGCTTGAATGATATAGTTCAAGACCTTTTACCATTTAGCTCACATTCCCCTAAAGCACACTCAAAGATATATTAGTATATATCTTTAAATGAGGTGCCAAAAATGATCACCATGTTCCACATGTGCTCTGACCAGCAGAGCCTACAACACTGTTCCTTCATGTGATCTAATCATATGCTTCCATCATCATATCTGGAATATACACTTTCATTTGGCAGTTACCATTTGATTTATTCATAGAAAATCTGAGGACAGTATTATTCTTTTCTTAAATAATAAAATTTGTTTGACCATGTGTGTATATGTCTGGCCCTACTCTCAGAAAGCTTTACATTTAATTGTAAATGCCTGTGTTTGGCACATTTGTTGGCTTCTTTTGCTTGGTGTTAATTTTCATCCATTTCACCTGTGTGTCCTTTCTGAAAAGCTATTCACAAAGAGTAAAATAATTTATGAAACATGGCAGTGCTTTAGCGGTAATTGGCTCATCAACTTGAATTGGTTTATTCATAAATGAATTATTTATGGCTAGAAACTAATTCATTTAAATGATCAATGAATTAATTAATTAATTATTCAACTCAATTTTAATTTTTAAGTGACCGCCGTATTCGAGACATTTGTAATAAAGAAGAAAGAGACAAGATTTCTCCATAAAGCTGTTGTTCTTCCAGAGAACTTATAAACAACTGAGCAGAAAAAAATATACATAAGCACAAGGTAATAGTACAATGTGAAGGGGTATCCATCCATCCATCCACTTATCAGTAATACTCTGGGACAATTAAGTACCTACTACAAATATCCTTACTATCTTCTCATGTATCTTGGGATTTAGTTCCTTAATGTTAATTTTTTTTTTTAGTTTTATAGTGGGGAGACTTTTCTCCTTGATAAACAAATTAAAAACAAAATGGGAATTGAATAATATTAACTTAGTTTTCCAGAATTGTCATGTGTTTTAATATTTTCTTATGATCTTTCTTTTGTTGATTTCTCCTTTGATTTCATTTTGGTAAGAAAACACACATGTTTTGTATAATGTATAAGGTTTTTGGTTTTACTTGGTAGCTAGAATAGGGAAAATTACAACTACTTTATCATCTCAAAGCAGAAATCCTGGTGGTAGTTTCCTATATAACATCTATTTTCTCCTTATTACTAGCATAACCTCATTTTTATTTGGGAAGGCGATGTGTCAAGTTAAAAATACTTACCTCCCTAGACTCCTGTGCCTTTAGGGATGGCCATGTGATCAAATTTTGGCCCATAATAAAACAGCTAAAGTCTACTAGGTAGGACTTTTGGAAAAGCTACTGTTCTGATAAAAACAGACACCTTCACCTTTCTCCTCTTCTTTCTGATTAACATGCATACACGATACCTGGAGGTACAACAGCTATCTTGTGCCCAAGAGAATAAAAGCTACCCACTGAGACTGGTAGAGAAAGAAGCTAAACAGAACTTGAATTCTTCATCAACTCCTTGAGCAGCTGCACCAGCCTTAAAAAGTTCCCACTAAGGAATGTTTATTATGGGGGAAAAAAACATATAGGTTTAAGCTATGCTGGTTGACTCTTTGTTATGTGCACTAAACATAATTCTAACAAGTTACTCATTCTGGTTTTTTTCCACTCAATTTGGAATCAAGCTTTTACTTCACTTTCAAAATTCGATTCAAGGCAAGTTCCACTAGGATGACTTCCATGGTCCTACCCTGAAACAGAAGCCCTGCTCAGCTGCCTTCTCACCAAATACCACCTTCTTTCATCATTAATCTAACTGGATTGTTTTCTAAATTTATGATCCTTTCTTCTCTAAACAACTTGTTGAGGGCAAGAATTATGCCTTTTATTTGGCCCCCCACCTTTTTTTTCTATGTATTGCCAGGAATTGAAGCAAAGACCTCACGTGGAACCAAGCGACTCACACAGTAGTAAACACAAAGTAAAGCAATGATCTTGGCTTGAGCTATCTAGTTCAGTGGTCTGGCAGAATGTCACATACAAGTTCAGGAATTGAAAACAATGTTTTTTTGGCTGTCATTTCAAGCACAGTAGAATAATGTTAGGGGAATGGAAAAAGTGAATACCATTTCTTACCATGTTCTCCCTCATATGGCTGGTCTCCCTCTGCCCCTGTGTTCGATGCTGCAGAGATTACTCACCAATTAGCCCAGGGCTGACTGAACAGGGAGGGGCCAATCACTGTTCTCCAGCTATAGCCAGACTTGCCTGCACAGCAGTACCTGTGGCTCTAGCATGGACTTCTGTACAGGAATCTGGCTCTGGCAGTGGCAGCTGGAGAGGGTAATAGGACCTCCTCCTGAATGAAGGAATTGAGTGAATGAATGGATGGGATCCAGTGGTCACTTGCAAAGAGACAAGGAATGATAAATTAAGATGATAAATGATAAATTCAGACAAATGCTTTTGACATCTACCTCCCAAACTACTTGCTCCAAGAAGAGAAGCCATCTCCCATGGGAGAGAAGTCAATGGGGTGAGTGACCATATTCTCACTATTGGGTCTTTCCAGGAGCCAGGGCTTCAAGGAACAAGGCTCCTTGTTCCTTCTTCTCTCAACCATTCCCTCTACTCTTTCCACGCTCACACCTTGTGCTGCTGCTTCTCTTTCTTCTTCTTGTTCTTCTTCACTGCCTTGCTGGCTTTTGATGTGTGCCTTGCCCTCTTGCTTGTATCACTCTCAGAGTCTGAACTGTCAGTAGGATGACTTCTTGTCTATGTTTCTTTTTCTTCTTTTCCAGCAGCCACAGGAGTTAGTCCCTGTTACTCTCCAAACTGAGGACAGGTCTCACTGAGTGAAGGACACTAAGGAGTTTCTTTATTTTTCGAGAAGAATTCCTCATGGGGTCACACTTCTCAAACTCTGCTGACTTTGCCTCTTCCTTTTCCTCTTCCTCATCAAGTATCAGAGAATGTTTGGTCCCTCCTTGTTGCACAAACCAATCCTTTGCAAAGTGGTCTTTATAGCCACACTTCTTGCAGGTGGTGTTCAGGACAGCCTTGAAGATCTGTCCCACGGAATCATGGAAGGGCCACCTCTGTCTCTCTTCTTGCTCAGTGATAGCATTGCTGGGATTGAGGTCTTTCTCAGCCCTTTGGTTAACAGCTTTCATGGAGAGGGATACTTTTATTCTATCATTTTCATCTCTCAGCTAATAAGCTTCATGCACACCTTTTCTCTGACATCTATCTCAGAGGGCTGGAGATATGTGACATGATGACATGGATGGGCAGGACAGGATGACATGTGAGTTTGATGGAACAGATCTTGCTTCCCACAGCGTGGGATTTTGAGAAAGTGTTCATAGTCTGTTGCCATAGCAACCTCTTCTTGTAAAATAGTGTGGAGAGCAGGCAAGTTCTCCGTGGTCTCGGGTCCTCCTCATCTTTAATGTTCTATGGCTCCTCCATTTCTCTTCTGCTAAAAGTAATTCAAGTGTCTGTGTCAACTCCCAGTCTCCTGGCCGCAACATTGCATGAAATGCCAAAACCCAGGCCTTATTTGGCGCTTTTATTTGACAATTTGGCAGTACTCAATAAATGTTTGTTAAACAGATAGATGAACAAAGTTTTCTCAATAGGATTTGTGTCATTGCAGTTTTTTGTTGTTGTTTGTAACTATTTTTTAAGTAACCAGCTTTATAGAATATGGCTGTGTTGGCATATCTCCTTTTCCTTGGCACTACTGGAAGTAGCTGAGACACTGGACAGGAATTATTGCCAGAGTTATATTAAATACATTTAATTAAAGTAAAACAACATCAATTCATCTGTTCTTTATGAAATTGGCAAGCCAACTTCATCTATGGTGCCAAATTTTGGATATATATGTATTTTGTATCTGAAAAGTAGTTTACAGGGCCTAAGGATGTGGGGGAGCTTCCTGTACAGACTTGTGTGGTGTTTTGGCTCCCTCAAGTTCTCATGCGATAAATGGAATTGTTCTTCTGGGATCCATCTTGGAATCACTATGTACTTGCTGTTTGGTTGCCTGTGTGATGCTAGGATGCCTTTATGACCATCCCAAACCCTCACTGATTTTGCCTGAGAAGGAGTGAACTACTTTTCCTTTCTGCTGGAGTCATCATCTTTTCTCTTTGCTAACTGGAGTCTACTTTTCATCTCCCTCCTTTCTTAACTGATGTCTGGGTTCATTTGAAAAGATAAAATGGCTCCAAAAGAAATCTCATTATCTGGTGGTTCTCTAAAGGTAGAACCAATAGGTCTCAGTACAAGTCTCTTGTAATGTCCTAAGGACAGAATGAGAGGTGTGGTTGTTTTCTGAAAAGAAGCATGGAAAGAGTGAAGGAATGTCCAGTTAGCTAATGCTCACCTCCTATTTTCTTGATTTTCATATGTGGATCCTTTTGGTGTTTGCATTTCTTTTAAGAGGCATGCAGTATATCTCTGTAGAATAAATAAATAAATAATAGATTCATGCACTTTTTTTGCACAAAGTTTAAGTAAAATTATAAATGCATTATTAGTATATATGTATATTTAAAAGCCCATTTTCTATCTACAATTATACAAAAACAAGGAAATTGCCTTTCACAATGACATTGGGTGTATATGCATAGTGGTATGTTTGAAATAAAAAACGTCACTTAGATAAACAAAATACCATGATTATCAAAATGGGACTGGGTCAGGAAATTACAAAGTAAAAACAAGTATTATATCCTAAAACACAGGAAACAGTGTGATGTGATGAGCAATACACTATGCTGTTAGAATATTGTTTCCAAGAAAATACATGATTCTGAGTATGTACTTAACTCTATGAACCTAATGTATAAAATAGAATGAATATGTAATATTAATAATTATTATGAATATTTAATGAGTATTTACTCTGCTTTTATCACAGGATTATTGGAAGGATAACTAACATCATAAAAGTGAAAATGCTTTAGTACCACCCAAGCTACAAAAGTAGGCATTATTTAATACAGTTAATCAAAATACTTAAAGACAATAATTATCACCAGAAAAACAAGTCAAGAAGTTTCAATTTGTTAGTTTTGGGGGAGGGTAAATGCTACAGGAGGGTAAAGTTATACATACATGTTAAAAGCTTAGCTTTCTGTGTTTATTTAATAAAACATTGCAATATTGTTTTTTTCTAAAAAAAATCTGAAACTCAATTATGACCCAACAAACAACTGCAGATGATGTTTTTATATGGTTAAGAAGTTAAAAATGTAATAGCACATTACTAGAACAAATCAAATAGTAATATAAAGCTAATAATGGGAAAGAGCAGTTCCCATCCTATGCCCTTTTGTAGAGGGCAAATCTTAATTCAGCAGTTTCTTTTGATATTTTTCTAAAATATATTCTTTTAAGAATAATTTTTTTGGATTGGTGACTTTTAGATTATACCATTCGAATTTCTACAGTAAAAAGGAAAATTTAGCTTTTTAAATGTCCCCACCACTCCTTCATTTCTCTCAACTTTATCCCTTCCAACACTGATATTAAACCAATGATCGTTGCTTTCATCAATGTTTATGCAAATACCACTCCACCAGAGTCTCCATGTGGCACCATGTGGCAAACCCTCACTTGGGAGGTTTTTCTCTTGTGCAATAATTGCCCTACTTCCCAGATGCCCACTTTGCTGTCTCAATATTTTTAATTTATATCTTTCCCTTTGTAGCTCTCTATTCATTCCCCATAGTCTAGATTGTTTCCAGCAGTTTCAAAGGTGTCACATTGAGGCCTCTCTTTACTGTCTTCCTGATTTGATCCTACATTTCCTGAATCCTGTCTTTCTCTTCTTGATTTACTCATGAATTTGCTGAAGAATGTTTTTCAGGACTTCTCAAGAAAGAAAGGTGTCATGGGAGGTAAATGTGTGGAAATTTGGCACATATGAAAATGTCTGGTGTTCTTCTATCCTCACGTGTGATGAGGGTTTGACTGGGTAGAGTTTTCATTTGAAAAGCATTTTCCCTCAGAATATTAAAGAACTTGCTCTGATGTCATTTATTTTCATTACTTCTTTTTAGCGTTTCTTCATTTTTGAGAGAGAGAGAGAGGGAGTGCAAGAGGGGGTGGAGCAGAGAGAGAGGGAGACACAGAATCGGAACCAGACTCCAGACTCCAGGCTCCAGGCTCCAGGCTCCAGGGTTGGAGCTGTCAGCACAAAGCCGGATGTGGGGCTAGAACTCCTGAACCATGAGATCATTACCTGAACCAAAGTCAGATGCTTAACCCACTGAGCCAACCAGCCACCCCATTCCGATGCCATTTTTAACATTTAGTGCTCCTTGTGAGAAATATCAGTCTTGTTCATTTGTTCATGAGTTGTTTCTTTTAAATCTCCAGACTTTAGAGTTTTCTATTTCCTACTAAAACCTTATAATGTGTGCTCTAGTATGGATCTGTTTTTATTGTTTTTCCTGGGTGCTGGTAGGTGTTTTCAATTAGAAATAAATGTTTTGTATTTCATAGAAATTCTCCTGGTTTCTTTCTTTAATACTCTCTTCCTTTGAATTTTATTTATTCTCTATAGAACTCTAATTTGTTGAATATTAAATTTTTACATTATATTTCTAATTTTCTTAATTTCTGCTCATGGTTTTCTGTGTTCTATCTCTTTCTCTCTCTTCCTTCTCTCTTTCTGCATATTCTATTTCCTTAATATTGTGTTTCAATGTTTCTATTCCATTTTTTTCAGCAATTATATTTTATGTTATAAAGAGTTATTTCTTGGTTTCTGATATTTTTATTTTCCAAGGTATGGTGGGCAGATTTCTAAGATGGCTTCCAAAATTCTTGGCTTCTCATGTACACACTTTAAATAATTAAGTCCTCTTGAATGAAGGAGGAAACTATGATTATGATGGTGTATTGTTTTCTTTACTATAGCACATGTCATGAAAGAAAGGATTTTGAATAAGTAATTAAGTTATTGATCAGTAGACTTTGACTTAATTAAAAGGAAAATTTGTAGTGGATAGGCTTGAGGTAATCAGTTGAGTCCTTCAAAGAGAACCCATTGGTCAGTGGTAGAAGAAATCAGAGAGCTGTATTCTTGCTGGTCTAGAGGCAAGTAACATTCATGTTGTAAGCAGGTTATGGAGGCCACCTGGTAAGGAACTTTCCGGTGCTCTCCAGGAAATGAGAGTAGTTCCTGGCCTAAGGCTGGGAAAAAAAAATCAGGGATCTCTGTCCTATAAACCACAAGGCAGTGAATTCTTTTCACCAACCAGTTAGCGGAAGTGGAGTCTGAGCTTCAAATGAGAACCCTGACCTGGAATACACCTGACTGCTGCCTTGCAAGGGCCTGAGCAGAGATACTGTAAGATAATAAACTTGTGTTGTTTTAAAATGAAGGTTTGTGGTAATTTATTACACAGCAATAGAAAACTAATACACATAGCAACTTGTTCTTGTTTGTGGAAGGAATATCTTTCTCACTCAACTTCCCTCCATGACTTCATTTGTTCCTTTATTATTTAGGCTCTCTCTTTAGTTAAAAACTCTCCTCAAATAGTGGTTATTCTTAATTTTCCTTATGTTTAAATGTGAGACATTAATAAATGGATCAGGTACCTGAGTGAAGCCTTGTGACAAACCAGATTCCATTTAGGTAGATACAGCCAGAGGTGTGGAGATTTTTTCTCTGTTCCTATTAAGTTCCTCTGAAGAGAAATGTTGGAAACTCTGGCTAAGTGCTTAAGGCCTGCCTGGCTATTAGAATTTGGCCTGTGAGATGGGCAAGGAAGTCTGAGTGTTTGACAAACTTAAAGGCTGACTGTCAATTAATTCCTATTTTCAGTCCTGTGCCAGTTTCTACTATGACCATCTGCACTTTAAATATTCCAGAGAAAATACCTCAGATTCATCTTGCCTAGAGGGTAAATATTCAGATGCCAGTGTTCTGTGTGTCTGTGTATGGCCACTTTACGTAGTGACCTGTGACAATCTCCTTTGCCATGTCAGGCCTCAAAGCTGCCATCGGTTGTACATTTGGCTGGCTGCTGAGACCTCCTCATGCCTGAGCCATAAATCAATTCTCTTCAAGTCTGTATCCTCTTATATACACACTTTAGGTTATAGCATTCACAAAATTCATGAAGAGTTACCATTTGCTAAAAATGGAAATTAACAGGGCACCTGGATGGCTCAGTCAGTTAAGCTTCTGACTCTTGGTTTTGGCTCAGGTCATGATCTCACGTGCTCTGTCAAAATATATAAATAAAAATAAAATGGAAATTAATAGAAAACAAACTATTTTTAAAATTCTTAAATGTTTATTTATTTATTTTGAGAGAGAGAGAGCGAGCGAGCAAGTGGGGAAGGGGCAGAGAGAGAGGGAGGGAGAGAATCCCAAGTAGGCTCTGTGCCATCAGTACAGAGCCCGACACAGGGCTCAAACTCATGAACCGTGAGACCATGACCTGAGTCAAAACAAGAGTCAGAGGGTTAATCAACTGAGCCACCCAGGTGACCCCAGGAAACGTACTATTAAATACAGTTCACTGTGCTGTGGAACTTTACTAAGACAATATTTATGCATATGAAGGTTGACATTGCAGGAGCATTTGAATTACGAGGGAGGAGAGAAAAACTGATTTTTGTATATGATTTAGAATATAGATTTGATAAATATGAGTTACTTATACACTCATGGTTTTGAGGGTAGCTGCAAAAATAACTGACATGAGGGATTCAGTTGTTACAACTCCTCTCCCCTTCAGCTTTTGTCTGGCTGAAGGCACCTGAGTACTTAACCTTGGGCTCCTCCGCCAGCGGCAGACAATGTTTGTTGCCAACTATTTCAGTCGTTCCATTGCTCACCACTCCCTTCTGCCCAAATGGCAGTATTTTTGATAAAACAAAGGTGAGGCTGCTCTGTTTATGGAAACTCTCTCATTCAGTCAGATAAATATCTCCATATATGCAGCTCAGATTAATCAGCTCGAGGTAGGGAGTTGCTTAACTGTTAAGAAAATATTAGTCACTGTCTCTGCCTTCTAGGTGAGGTAGATGAAGAACCAAAAAATTAAAGTCATAAAAGTGCTCTCATAATTTAGAAAAAAGCTATGGTTCTACATTAAGAAATTAGGGGTGCCTGGGTGGGTCAGTAGGTTAAGCTTCCAACTTTGGCTCAGGTCATGATCTCACGGTTCATGATTTCAAGCCCCACATCGGGCTTAGTGCTGACAGCTTAGAGCCCAGAGCCTGCTTTAGATTCAGTGTCTCCCTCTCTTTCTGCCCATCCCCCGCTTCCTGCTTGCACTCTGTCTCTTCCCCTCTTTCAAAAATAAATAAACATTAAAAAAAAGGAATCATAAAATAAATTCATAGGAGCTGTGTTAAGAAAGATATAAATATAAGAGGTGTAAAAGATTCTTTATGCCCCTAGTCCCAAATTCTAATGAAATCTATAGTGATGTAAGCATATGTGTATAAGCATACAGAGGTTAGGCTATTACTATAGCTATATAAATGAATTGCTAGAGTTATACAAATGAATAATGAGATTTTAAAGTGGAAAGATTACTTGGAAAAGGGTGAGATTTGAGCAGAGATTAATAATGTGCAATGAGTTACATATATAGTGTGTTATTGCCATATTCCTTGTGCATGAAGATAAAATCCACGTCTTCATAACAGCAAAGAAAGAGAGTTTGGGTTTATATTCAAAAATTCTGTAAGATAAAGAAAAAAGGACAATAATTGCTTCTACATTGACATATAATTCATTCTTATTTCCAAAGAGATTTTAGACTTGAAGGAACTGTTCATCAAGATTACATTTGAATTGTTGACTTATTTCAACCATGTTTCTGGATTTTTGAAAATATGATACAACATTCACATTATTATTACTTTCTTGGAGTGAGGGAGAAAGCAGTTATTATTAATATTAGTAATAATAAAAGTTGCGATTGCAGAAAATGAGATCAGAAGAGTCAGCAAAAGTAAGAACAAATTTTATTTATTATTTTGACTTATTAAAAGACATCTATTGCCAACAGCTTATAGGCATACATGTAATACAAGCTCATAATTATAGGTTAAAATATACATGTAATAAAAACACAGTAAATATGAGGAAAAGAGAGAAAAATACAAAAATATACTAAATGCTCAAAGCAGAGTAGATACTAAGAAAACCAGATTAGGTGGTAGCTGATGTTACATAATTTTAAAAACATTACATAAGCTTCTTATGTAAAATGAAAAGGACGAAAAATCTAGTACTTCCTCCCTGTTTATATGTGATTTTGTATCTTTCTCTTTTAAATATGCTCAGGGGTATTCTGGTGGGTTATTTTGAATATGTATTATAAATACATAGAATTTAATTTATTTTTTCATGTGCTGGTAACCAACTACTGAAGAAAACATGCAAAACAGAAGATACCGGAACTAAATTGTGTGTTTAGTGAAAAGATGAAAAATCTATTCCATCAAGTAAATTACTTACCTAGGTGAGGTGAATGATCTCTTCCATGCAGGTTTAGGTATGTTTACTCTTTTCTAGGACCCTGAACAGCAATATACAGGCACTCCCCCAAAAGCAAATTAAATTCATACGAGATCACACTGTCTTTCAGAACTGCATCATTTTGCTTGTCACGTTAAGACTCTTCAAATACTTGGGCAACTTTGTCAGTGACTTGGCCAGTCTGAAATTAATGATGGCAATAGATTATTTCACATATTGCTTTTATCTTTTCTTTCTTTCTTTCTTTTTCTCTAACCCCTTACTAGAATTGATTCTCTAAAAAGCTTGGCATCTCAAACAGATTTGCAGCTAACACTAAACATTTTTTAAATCCTTTATGGGGTCAAATGAGCTTATATACAACTTCTTACTTTCCCTTCAGTTTAGAAATGCCCTCATCATACAGAACATAGCACTAGACCATATGGAATCGTGAAAGAAAATTGTAGTAAATTTCCTTCACATGGAAGTTTTTTTTCATGAATATGATTCTTGTTGTGAAAATCTATAACACCTCTTGAATAAAAATATTTAGGGGCGCCTGGGTGGCTCAGTTGGTTAAGCATCCAACTTCAGCTCAGGTCATGATCTCAGGGTTCATGGGTTTGAGCCTCGCATCAGGCTCTGTGCTGACAGCTCAGAGCCTGTAGCCTGCTTCAGATTCAGTGTCTCCCTCTCTCTTTGCCCCTCCCCTGCTCACGCTCTGCCTCTCTCTCTCTCTCAAAAATGAATAAACATTAAAAAAAATTTTAAATTTAAATAGTTGCTTGCTCACCAACCATTAAGGTTTTGGAATGCAAGTAACATGAATAGATTTTAAAGCTACATGTCTCAGGAAATCAAGGATTCTATGTCTATGTATCTCCCGTTAGGGATCAGCAACTTCTTTTTTCTATATAAAATGACTTTTGCATTACTGACCTGGTAGTTTGTAATGTATATGAATTGTGACTTTTTAGAAATTTTCCTGCATATTGCTGATGAGGTAGCCTTAGTTTTATCTTATAATATTTACTATATTTAAGGGACACCTGGGTCATTCAGTTGGTTAAGCATCCAACTTCAGCTCAGGTCATGATCTCATGGTTTGTGATTTCAAGCCCCACATTGGGCTCTGTGCTGTGGAGTCTGCTTGGGATCCTTTCTTCCTCTCTCTCTGTCCCTCCCCCCTCAAAATAAATAAACTTAAAAAAATATTTACTATATGTGAAGCTAATAGAAATATTTGCTTAAATATACTTGCTGTTTTATAAAATATCCTATAATTCAGACTTTTTACAAAATCAGGCTCAGCAAAAACTTTGTTATACTAAATTAACGACTTTTTAAATAAGTTTCACTCATTTATTAACTCAAAACTACATATTGGACACTTTGTCTTCCTCAGAACCTGTTAGATATGTGCTGAGTGGATCACAGTCTTCTCCCTCAGAGGAATTCTTGTCTCATTTGGGAGGTACAGGTAAATAAATGATGTGAAAGTGCAGTTATAAAGGGCTGTGCAAAGTCCAGGGGCATACAGAGGCTGGAAGTTCAGGAATGCATCTATAGAGGAAGGACCTTCTCTGTTGAAATTTAAAGACTGACTGACTTTCTGGGTAAATAATGGTTAGAAGGACATTAAATTCAAAGAAGTCATATGCAAAGGAATCAGGGAATCAGAATAGAATTCTGAAGAAACTTACATGAAATGATAAAAAAAAAATCACTGACGAAGTCAGCACAGAAATAATACTGCTTAATGCCTAGTTAACCCAGAACCTAAGAGTTGAGAGGAGATGGAATTGAGATCAGAATTTGGTAGGATTAATGATGGAGGTTTCTAAAGGTCACCTTTCCCACAGATAAAAACGATATTAAAACTTCAGGTGATATACAATGGAATACTACTTGGCAATGAGAAAGAATGAAATCTGGCCATTTGCAGCAATGTGGATGGAACTGGAAGGTATTATGCTAAGTGAAATAAGTCAGTCAGAGAAAGACAGATACCATATGTTTTCACTCATATGTGGATCTTGAGGAACTTAACAGAAGACCATGGGGGAGGGGAGGGGGAAAAAGTTACAAACAGAGGGAGGGAGGCAAACCATACGAGCCTCTTAAATACAGAGAACAAACTGAGTGTTGATAGGGGGTAAGGGAGAGGGGAAAGTGGGTGATGGGCATTGAAGAAGAGACTTGTTGGGATGAACACTGGGTGTTGTATAGAAGCCAATTTGACAATATATTTAAAAAAACTTCAGGTGAGGTTGAAATATTTCATAATTTAAATGAAAAGTCAAAATAGTTACAGACAGGGACTAGAATGCTTCAGATATATAAAGTATCAGTCTGGGAAGTGAAAAACGACTCTAATTTTAAAGCCAAAACTGTCAACTGAAGTGAAATGACTTCCAGGCAATCTCCATGTCCACAGGTGGGGTTACCAGGAAGAGAACAGCATTCTCCCACATTCTGGTTGACTTAAAATGAATCACGTATTCTTCTGTTATGGTAAATCTGTGCTTCATGTTGGATGATCTCATCAGCGGCATGAATTTGGTTTGTACTTCCCTGTGCTGTGACAAAGCTCCAGAATTTGGCGTAAGTCAGCTCAGTGGCGGCAGCACAGCCGGGCATCAGAACCATGTTTATGAAATGAGTTACTGTAGCAGGAAATGTGTGGGAAGAACTAGGTGAAGAATGTACTGTGTAATCCAGTTCTATTCCTAGCTTTTCTCCAGATGCTGAAATTCCAGGTGACCTTGGGAAAGTCTTTTACCCTCTTTGTGCCTGAGTTTCTCTCTTATGCATGGAAAATTTTGTTCCTGAATCATAGAAAATGACCAAAACCCATGTCCTTTGTAGAAGTAATTCCAGGATAATGGGAAGTTTTATAGGGCTTTAAAGTCTGCTTATGGTGTTTCCTTAATTTCAATGTAAAGTGCATTACTCAGTCAAGACAGAAGTGAAGAGTATACTGACACAAAACTAATTTTATTGCAGTGATTTTTATTTTATAATTTAATATTCTGATATTTTATTTTTTATTTTTTTCAATATATGAAATTTATTGCCAAATTGGTTTCCATACAACACCCAGCGCTCATCCCAAAAGATGCCCTCTTCAATACCCATCGCCCACCCTCCCCTCCCTCCCATCCCCCATCAACCCTCAGTTTGTTCTCAGTTTTTAAGAGTCTCTTATACTTTGGCTCTCTCCCACTCTAACCTCTTTTTTTTTCTTCCCCTCCCCCATGGGTTTCTGTTAAGTTTCTCAGGATCCACATAAGAGTGAAAACATATGGTATTATTCTGACATTTTATATGTGGTACTTTGTGGTACCAAAGATGCGGCCTTGCAGTATCGTCTATTTTATTGTCATGGTACTTCAGTTTCTATGGCTAGAAACCTTAGTTGTCAAATCTCAGCTCTACTACTTAACCTTCGGCAAGTGACTTAACTTCTCTCTCTGCCTGAGTTTTCTTATCTGTAAAATGGGAGGGATTCTAATCATACTTGTCTCACTGGATGTTGTGAGGAGAAAAATGTCAATGAGTGTAAGATGCATGGAACATTACCTGGCACATAGTAAAAACAGAATATTTTATTTTCAAGAAGTTACCTAAATGATTAGAGGGTTTTTTTTATTATTTTCTGAAAAAATAGATTATATGTCATAGGGTTGTTAAAAGAAACAAACTGAAAATCTGAGCGTAAACAATCAGTAACATGTAAAGCAAAGGTTTGTATTTTCCTTATTCTGTAGCTACTTCTAAATACTGATGATTAGTCAACAAAGTGGTACTGCAAATTGTCCTGGTGACCGGGGATGCCCTAACGCATTGCTATTTTTGTCCCTAGTGATGCACTATTTTCTTAAAGGTAGTGTGGAAATTTTCTTTTATCGAAATACCTGAGAGTAGTTGCCCAAACCAACTTGTAAATAAAAAAAGTTTCCTCTCCATTTGTATTAGTCTTCTAGGAAAAGACTAGGAACAAAAAAAAAACTGTTGTATGTAGAAAAACCAGATAACTTTATCTAGACATTTTTCCAAGCTTCCATTTTTAGTCTGCAGTGGCATGCATAAGAGCATGTACTTTTGTTTTTTATTTAAGGAAAATAATTTTATTTTATTTATTTTTTATTTAAATCCAAGGTAGTTAACATATAGTGTAATAATGATTTCAGGAATAGAAGTTAGTGATTTATCACTTACATATATCATCCAAGTACTCATCTCAACACATGCCCTCCTAATTGCCCATCGCCCATTCAGGCCATACCCCTACCTGACACCCCTCTAGCAACCCTCAGTTTGTTCTCTGCATTTAAGAGTCTCTTATAGTTTGTCTCCCTCTCTGTTTTTATCTTGTTTTTGTTTCTCTTCCCCTATGTTCATCTGTTTTGTTTCTTAAATTCCACTTATGAGTGAAATCATATGATATCTGTCTTTCTCTGACTTATTTCACTTAGCATAATACACTCTAGTTCCGTCCACATTGTTGCAAATGGAAAGATTTCATTCTTTTTGATCGCTGAGTAATAAAGAGCAAATGTCCATCGACTGATGAATGTATAAAGAAGATGTGGTGTGTATACACACAGAACATGTACTTTAAAGTAAAGGCTTTCTTGTGTTTAATTTCTGATTACAGCTTGCTGTGTGGTGATGAGGAAGTTACCTATGTTTTGGTTTCTACATTTGTTAAAAAGGATTCTAATACCTTAACCTGTTGAATCACTGTTTTAAAAGACGTACTACATACAGGGCACCTGAGTGGCTCAGTCAGTTAAGCGTCCAACTTCTGCACAGGTCATGATCTCACGGTTTGTGATTTCGAGCCCCACATTGGCCTGTGTCCTGACAGCTCAGAGCCTGGAGCCTGCTTTGGGTTCTGTTTCCCTCTCTTTCTGCCCCTCCTTGGCTCGTGCTCCGTCTCTCTCTGTTTCTCAAAAATAAATAAATATTAAAAAATTTTTAAAAATAAATAAATAAAAGACTACATATAAAAGATTTACAGCTATGCATGGTGCATTTGCTATTGTGATAATTATTATTGTGTTTAATTGTAGAGTAGATCCTAAGAACAGAGTAAACTGAAGTTTGTGTAATTTTATGTCATTCATGAGGACATTATAAAACAAAACGTACCTAAATCAAATAAAAAGATGTAATAAAAAATGTGGAGTAAGGACTTCTGAATATTCTTCCCTCCGTAAAGTGAGAACAATGGCAGAAATTGTCAGAATGTTTTATAGAACTTTGGAAATTAACCAAAGTCTTGCTGGAATCTGTAAAAACAGCTGAATTGCAATTAAAAAAGTAATTATTTTGGAATTTTAACTTCCCCTATTCCCATGCCCTCCTGCTAAGATTTATGGTAACCTTAAAAACCAACAGCCCATAATCATGGTGAAAATCAGCAACCTGGC
The DNA here is from genome assembly GCF_023721935.1 of Panthera uncia. NCBI lineage: Eukaryota > Metazoa > Chordata > Mammalia > Carnivora > Felidae > Panthera > Panthera uncia. The sequence continues at coordinate 39,401,533 of NW_026057580.1, read as the reverse complement.
AGCATTTGGAAGTGCACAGTGGGGCTTGAGCTCCTCCGAAGACCCATTCCAAGAGAATTATCATTATTTTACCTGTAAGATGTTTCTTGCTGACAAGGCTGTTTTTACTTAATGTGACTTGTAGCTCACCTAGTGAGAACAGCCTTTTTCCTGGGGCATCTGTCAAAAACAATTAGAGGCAATTGTTAAATATTTTGACTGCCTGAGATGGTGGTTAACAGTTGGAGCCAACAAGAGGCTAACCAAAGAACTTTAAAAAAATCTGAAAATGAGATGTCTATAGTGGCTTTGAAAAGACCTGACATATTCCTGGGGATGTGGAAGGTCACATGCATGCTTAGGGCTTTTTAAATGCCCAGAGCTGTGTATATGCTAAGAAGAAACCTGAGAAGGACCTAAACACCTGTCTTAGTTTGTGTGGACTAGTATAATAAAATTACCATAAAACTGAATGGCTTATAAACAATAAACATTTATTTCTCACAGTTCTAAAAGCTGTAAAGTTCAAGATCATGGCACCTATAGATTCAATGTCTGATGAAGGCCACTTCCACATAGAAGGCATCATCTCATTGTGTCCTCACGTAATGGAAGGGGCCAGGGATCTCTCTCAGAAGTTTTATAGAAACATTAATTCCATTCATGAGGGCCCTTTCTGCACAACCTAATCATTTCCCAAAGGCCCCAAGTCCTGATAATATCATTAGGTTAGGATTTCAATATGTAAATTTTAGAGGGGGCACAAATATTCAGGCCATAGCAGCTCTCATCTCTGGCTCACCTTGAGGCTCTGTGTATGCACAAAGCAAAGGCTAAGATAGAGATGTAAATTCCTAGTGTTGAAGGCAGCCTCAAATACACACATAGCCCTTCAGAAGGGATTGGAGGAGTTACTGTTTCCATACATTTAAGGAAATCTTTGTTCAATCATTCGCTGGCCACTAAGATAACTGAACAGAAACTTCAGTGATATGACACAAAATATACAATTTATAGAATTAGTTCGGAAAGGTCAATAATAGTAAGAATAACAAACAGCAACATCAGCAAACTCTGGGGATGGGTTAATTTCCCAAGTTGTCACATTATATTATTTAACGTGTCTGGGTTTCAACAAAAGTTATGAGATATACAAAGAAATATGAAAGTATGTCCCATACCTAGAACTGTCCCTGTGGAAGCCCAGATATTGAACTTATTAGACAAACACTTTAAATCAGCTATTTAAAAAATGCTCAAATAGGGGTGCCTGGGTGGCTCTGTCGGTTAAGTATCCAACTTTGGCTCAGGTCATGATCTTGCGGTTCGTGAGTTGGAGCCCTGTGTTGGGCTTTGTGCTGACAGCCCAGAGCCTGAAGTCTGCTTTGGACTTTGTGTCTCCCTCTTTCTCTGCCTCTTCCCTGCTTGTGCTGTGTCTCTCTCTGTCTCTCAAAAATGAATAAACATTATGGGGCACCTGGGTGGCTCAGTTGGCTAAGCGCCTGATTCTCAGGTTTCAGTTCAGGTCATGACCTCATGATTTCGTAAGCTTGAGTCCCACATTGGGCTTTACGCTGGCAGTGTGGAGCCTAGTTGGGATTCTCTCTCTCTCTCTCTCTGCCCCACCCCTGCTCATGCTCTGTCGGTCTCTCTCTCAAAATAAATAAGTAAACTTAAACAATTAAAAAAAATGAATAAAGATTAAAAAAAACTAAAAAATTTAAAATGCTCAAATAGCTAAAGGAAAGAATGTCTAAAGAATTAAAGTTTGAGAATGATGTGTCAACAAATAGCAAATACAAATAAAGAGATAGAAATTAATAAAAATACAAATAAACTGTAGTTTAAAAGTACAATAACTGAGGGTGCCTGGGTGGTTTAGTCGGTTGAGTGTCTGACTTCGGCTCAGGTCATGATCTCACAGTTCGTGGGTTCAAGCCCACATCGGGTTCTGTGCTGACAGCTCAGAGTTGGAGCCTGCTTCAGATTCTGTGTCTCCCTCTCTCTCTGACCCTTCCCTGCTCTGTTTCTGTCTCTCTCTCTCAAAAATAAATAAACATTAAAAAAAAATTAAAAGTACAATACCTGAAATAAAAGATTTACTAGATAGGCTCAATTGGTAGATTTGAACAGGAAGAAAAAATAATCAGTAAATTTGAAGGTAAATTAATTGAGATTATCTAGTTTTAGAAACGGAAAGACAAAAGAATAAAGTAAAACAGATTCTCAAAATCAATGGAACACTATTAAGCATAAGGCATATACATAATGATATTTCCAGATGTAGAGAAGAGAGAGAGAAAGGTGAAGTAAGGATATTTGAAGAAATTATGACTAAAAACTTCTCAAACTTGATGAAAAATTTATTGACACATCCAAGAAGCTTGGTGAACACCAAATATGAAAACTCAAAGGTATTTATACCCAGGCAAATTCTAACCAGATTGTCAATGGCCAAAGACAAAGGGAAAATATTGAGAGTAGCAAGAAACATCTCATGAGGTGCAAGGGGTTCCTTGTAAGATTAACAGCCAATTTCTTATCAGAAACAATGAAAGCCAGAGGGCAGTATGAGGATACATTCAAAGTGCTGGAAGAAAAAGATTGTTAACCAAAAGTGTTCTTCAAAACAATCTCTTGCAAAACCATCTCTAGCAAAACTGTCCTTCGAAAATGAAGGAGAAATTAAGACATGTATCAATAAGCAAAACTGAGAGCATTCATTACTATCAGACTTCCCCATAGGAAATCATAAAAGGATGGCTTCAATATCAAATGAAAAACCATTAGATAGTAACTCGAATCCAAAAGATGAAATAAAGAGTACTGATAATAGTAACTATCTAAGTAAACTAAAAAACAAAAGAAAACAAAACAGTGTGAATGTATTTTTACTTAGAAGTTTCCTTTTATAATTAATTAATTTATTAAAAAATGTTTACTTGAGTATGGTTGACACACAATGCTGCATTAGTTTCAAATGTGCAGCACAGTGATTCAAAGGCTCTGTATGTTACGCTATGCTCATCACACGTGTAGCTACCATCTGTCACTGCACTACTACAGTATCATAGAGTATATTCTCTATGCTGTGTATTTTATTTCCAAGATATTCATTTCATAACTGGGTGCCTATACCTCCCACTCCCCTTCATCCATTTTGCCCATCCTCCATTCCCCTTTCCCCTGGCAACTATTAGTTTGTTCTCTGTCTCCTATGACTAATTTAAAATATAACTGCATAAAGCAAGAATTGTAAATCTGTTTATACTCACATACAACCTAGGGAGGTGTAATTTGTATGACAATAAAAGCAGAAAGTAGAGGGAAGAAAATGGAGCTGCATTGGAGCCAAATTTTTGTACAATACTGTAATTAAGTTGGTATTAATCTGAACTAGATTTTTTTCTTTAAGATATTAACTATAATTCCCAGGTCAACCACTAAGAAAATAACTAAAAATATATAGTTAAAGACACAACAAGGGGATTAACTGCACTGTAGAAAATGCCTGCCTAACACAAGAGAATGTAGTACTGGAAAAATGGACGAATAAACAAAATATACTATATATAGAAATAAAATCACAGACATATATTCTAATTTGTTAGTAATTAAAGTAAGCATAAACTAAAACAAAGATATTAGTTTAAATTTTTTTAATCTTTATTTATTTTTGAGAGAGAGACAGAGCACGTGTTGGGGAGGAGCAGAGAGAGAGGGAGACGCAGAATCCGAAGCAGGCTCCAGCTTCTGAGCTGTCAGCAGGGGCTTAAACCCACGAACTGTGAGAACATGACCTGAGCTGATGTCGGACGCTTAACCGACTGAAGCACCCAGATACCTCAGCAAAGATATTAGTTTAATAGATTAAAAAATGATCCAACTCTGAGCTGTGTACAAGAGACACATTTTAGATTCAAGGACACAAATACATTAAAAATAAAAATATGGAAAAAGACATACCTTGCAATCAGTAACCAAAAGGGAATGGGAACAGTTGTACTAATAGCAGACAGAATAGACTATAAGACAAAGATTTTTACTAGAGGAAAGGAAAGATATTTTGTAATAATGAAAGTGTCAAGCCAAGAAGACAATAGAACTATAAACATATATGCTAATATCAGAGCCCCAAACATGTGAAGCAAAACTGACAGAATTGAAAGGGCAAGTAGACCGTTCAACAATAACAGCTGAAGACTTCAAAACTTGCTTTCAACATTTGATAAAACAGTTATAAGATCAGCAAAGAAACAGAAGACTTGAACAACACTATATACCAGCTACATGTAACATTCTCTCTATACACATTCTTCTCAAGTGCTCATGGAACATTTTCCAGGATAGTTCATATCTCAGTAAATGTAAATGATATAAAGTATGTTCTCTGATCACATGGAATAAAATTAGAACTCAATAAAAAATGAAATTTGGGAAATTCACAAATATATGAAAATTAAACAACACACTCCTAAATAACCCGTGTATCAAAGAAATCATAAGAGGAAATTAGGAAATACTTTGAGATAAATGACATTGTAAACACAACATACTGAAACTTAATGAAATGCAGATAAAATAGCGCTTACAGGGAAGTTTGTAGCTATGAATGCTTAAATTAAAAAGGAAGAAAGATGTCAGTTTAATAATTTAAACTTCCACCATAAAACATTGGAAAAAGTAAAATAATCAAGAAAAAAGAAGACTCAAATTAGTAAAATCAGTAATTGGAAAAGAGAATGTTACTAATGACCTTACAGAAGTAAAAAATGTAAGTACACCTTACATAAAAATATATATGATATACATATACATGAAGGAATACTAGAACAATAGTATGTCGACAATTAGATAACCTAAATGAGATGGGCAAATTCCTTGAAAGACACCCAAACTAGTGAAAGTGATTCAAGAAGAAATTGAAAATCTCCACAAACAAACAAATAAATAATAAAAGAAATGAAAAAGAAAGGAAAAAAGACAGGAAAAAAAACCCTCCTGAAAATCTGGTGTTTTCATTGGCTTCTCTCTCTAAATGTGTTGTGTCTAATTTTTTAAATAAATCATTTGTGTTAATTGAGCACTCTGGTTCATTAAGATGCAGCTAATTTGTGAGATATCTCCCTTTACTGCTGGCCTGTACCATATGGATGACGACTGAAAGAGTTGTCTGTTGTTTTCCTAACATTGGCATCCCGCTTTCTAGAAAAAAAAAACATGCCCATGTTTATGGTTGGGAAAAGAATACCATCCTCACACTGGGCTTTCATTTTAAGGAGCTATATCCAAAATGTCAATAAGCTCTTCTTTTCAGTTTTTATTGTTGGTTAGAGCTACGTGAAAACCAATAAAGCATGTCTTCTAGTGGCAATTCCTGGTAGCAGCAGGTACGATTTTTATAGTTACATAAACTGGATATATACTTTTGATTTAAAGAAATCAAAAGTTCATATTTTATATTTGGCTCCCTACAGCGCATTTGAAATTAATTAAAGAGCCTGTGAGACTTTATTTAGCACTACTGAGAATGCAATAAGTTACTTTTCCTGAAAACAAAGGCCTCAAACAGGGAATAGTAAATATGCTGTCTGAACTGGATTATGCTGTTAATAAATGATAGTTCTTAAGTAATATACCATTATTTTCAATGTGCTTCCAAAGACTCTATTATTTGTTACTTTCCTAGACTGAGTAGCAACAATGATTAGAGAAATGCACTTGAATATCAATTCAGAAAAGCAGATGATTATCCTCCAGGAGAAGTTGTGGGAGTTCTTTTAAGTTTTGTATTTCTATGGCCCTTTAGTGTGACCAGCTAACTGTAATTGCTTCTTTAGTGCTTGGCCGGAAAGCTGTTATATCAATCAATCAAAAACATAAATGGGTAAATTAATTAATATTTTTTTTGTTGAAAACAATTTAAAAGAATTATAGCAAAGCAATTTTGATTTTCTACAGTCCTCCTTACAATCTGCATTTAGCAAAACTCTTGACATCAGTTGGGGTTGCTAAGCAATAAATATCTCTGCTGTGACTCCAGAATCCCAGGGATCGTTCCATTATTTTGTCATTCAAGCATGTCACACAGCTTGATGTTGGCCTCCAATTCCTGCACAATCAGAAATGTGGGCCTGCTGTTCCTGTGGTAGAAAGGGAATAAATGAAATGGTGGGACAGAGAGATGATTTAAAGACTGGAAAAGTAAGGCTATGTAGTCCTCAGAATTTGGGGGATGCACTTTTGAAATTAGAGGTAAGTCATCATGAGCTCAGTGGCTTGATCACTTTAAAAACACAGTTAATTTCCATACTCAACAGAAACCCATCACCAATGAAGATAGAAAAGGCCGGTGAGAGTCCTGTGCTAATTTACAGGCTTTTGATAGTAGGCAGACTAGTTTAAGAAGACTGCAACTCTCGGGGGCCCCTGGGTGGCTCAGTCGGTTAAGTATCTGACTTCGGCTTAGGTCATGATCTCAGGGTCTGTGAGTTCAAGCCCCACATCAGGCTCTGTGCTGACAGCCTGGAACCTGCTTCAGATTCTGTGTCTCCCTCTCTCTCTGCCCTTCCCCCACTCACACTCTCTCTCTCTCTCTCTCTCTCTCTCTCTCTCTCAAAAATAAACAAACATTAAAAAAATTAAGAAAAAAAAAGAAGACTCCAACTCTTAGAATGGTTTGTAATTACTTATCCACGGGCAACTGTTTTTTTCTTTTTTTAATTTTCATGTTAGTTCTTGGTAAGGTGGGAATACTTTCCTGACTCTTTCTCGTGATATGGGCACACTTATTTATTTCTACATTTTTGACATAGGAAAAGGAGAATGTTTCCTTTCATACTGATTTACTGAGGTGTTTGAAACTGGATGAGATTTCACCTGAGCTATGAGGATAAAGAATATTAAGACATGTAAATTCTTCTAAGCCATCAATCAAAATCTTGAGTGTCTTTTTAAAATTAGTACTGGGTTCCTTGGAAGAATTAACTTATATTACATAGCATAGATGGGTCTTGAAGAGACGAATTTAACCACATTAAATAGGACTGAGACGAAAAAAGATACAATTCCCCCAGCTCCTTGACTGTGGTTCTGAGGTTAGTTTTCTAATATATAAAATAGTGGGGTTGACGTACATAATCTTAAAGGTCATATTCATTTTAAAACCTTTCTCATCTTGAATATAGGAACTGTAGCAAATAATTTAAAGTAGTTTTATCTGACATGGTATATTCAGTCAAATCAAAGAGAAAAAAATCTGTTCCATGACTATTTGATTACCTCTATTTATAACATGTCTTAATTTGTTTCGAGATGGTGTGTTAACAAGTAATCTAAAGGCATTATAATTCATATATTCCTCAGTAGTTTGACAGTGTATAGATAGAGAAGTGAAGTGTATCCATAGAGTGAAATGACCAAGAAGTAAAGTGACCTTCTCAAGATCACATAGTCAGAAAGTGTAGTCAAGATTCAGATCTGTTTCTCTGATAACCAAGCCAGAGATTTTTTCACAGTATAACATTTTCCATTTTACAAGAAAATATATTCCGGTATACTTATTTTTCAGCTGATGTAACTGAGCCTCAGAGCTGTAAAATGACTTATTTACCCCAAGGATGCCTACAGAATGAAGACAAGGAACCACATTCCCTGACTTCCATTCTGATGCTCTTTCTACTTCAGCAAGATTCATAGCTAATCTTCGTTCTTACTCTGTGCATTCCATTTTGAAGGATGAATAATTAAAGGGAAGGAGAGGCAAAAGCATCAGGATTTAACAATATTTTTAAACTAAAACTTTGGACTGCTTTATTAATTATTTAACCTTGAGTTCTTTATGGTTAATGATTTTTACCTCCCTTTTAACAGTAACACAAATGTCTCTTGGCTTGTCATTCCTGATTATAAGACAGGACCTCAGCCTTATCTTCCTTCTGTTACTTTATGATGCCCTGAAAGGGCTAAAAATTATGTATGCAAGTCGATTTTGTCAGTTATAATAACTGTAGATGCTATGTATTGAGCACTTATTATGTGTGAGGCATTATGCTATGCTTTTTATAGGCTATTTTATTGTATCTTAGCAATAAACGCGTACCATAGGTGTTTTAGTGCCCTCATTTGACAGGTGAAGAATCTGAAGCACAATGGGGCTCAAGTTTTCAGAGCCACCAAGTGGCAAAGCCAACTTTTGAACTGAGGCAGTCTGACTCCAGAGCTAATGCTCTTACTGGTGAAACTCTGGAGCAAACATGCTCTTCCTCTATACTTCCATGTATTGCATATTCCAGTTTATGGCAAAAACAGTCACTTGAAATAGCCTTGACACTCCCTTTTAGGGGATGTGATAACAAGTGTGTGTCAAGTTTCCAGTTTTCAGCCAACGATGGGTTATATTCCATGACTCCAGTTCATGCTGCATTTTGTGATATGAGCTCTAAAAATAGCTGAGCGTATGTATAGCTTCACAAAATGAACAGTTTCAGCATCTTCTAATTTTTTATTTCCTTATTCCTAGGAGCTCAAACCCAGTTCAAAAGGCTAAGAGGATCAGATGCTCTGTCCCCTTCCTCTTTCTTCTCTGTTGTTAGAGCCACTTCTCCACAAAACCTTTTTCCTTCTCCTTGCCAAACAAAAACTCTTATACTATTTTGTGTATGTGTGTGTGTGTAACCATGCACTCAGCTTCCATAGCTAAATCAGTCCCTTTTACAAAAATAATATTATATGTCAGAACACTTATCCAACTACCAATGAGCAATTATAATGAAATTATACCTACTTAATAATTTGCTTGTTGTTAAAAGACTGGAACATAAGATCTGGAACCATAAAACTCCTAGAAGAAAACAGGGAGTAAGCTTCTTGACAATGGCCTTGGCAATGTTCTTTTGGAATTAACACCGAAAGAAAAGACAACAAAAGCAAAAATAAACAAGTGGGACTACATCAAGCTAACAAATTTCTGCACAGAAAAGGAGACCATCATCAAAATGAAAGGCAACCTACTGAATGGGAGAAAAATATTTGCAATTCATATATCTGCTAAGGGGTTGACATTAAAATATATAAGAACAGCTCAATAGCAAAAAAAAAAAAACAGTTTGATTAAAAATTGGTCAAAGGATATGAGTAGACATTTTTCCAAGGAAGACATCTGAATGGCCAACAGGTACAAGACAAGACGCTCAACATCACTAATCATCAGGAAAATGCAAATCAAAACCTCAATGAGATGTCACCTCAATTCTGTTAGGATGTCTATTATCAAAAAGACAAGAGATAACAAATGCTGACTGGGATGTGGAGAAAAGGGAACCCTTGTACACTGCTTTTGGGAATGCAAGCTGGTGCAGCCACTATGGAAAACAGTATGAAGCTTTCTCAAAAATTAAAGATAGAACTACCATATGTCCAGTAGTCCCACTTTTGGATGTATATCCAAAGGGAATGAAACCATTACTTGAAGAGATATCTGTACTCCCATGTTCACTGCATTTTTATGCATAATAGCCAAGATTTGGAAACAACTTGTGTCCATCAGTGGATGAATGAATAAAGAAAATGGTATATATATAAATGAGATGCTATTGAGCCTTAAACAAGAAGGAAATCCTGCCATTTGTGACATTTGCCTTCCATGAAATTGGAAAGCCTTATGCTAAGAAAAATAAAACAGAGAAAAACAAATACTGCATGGTATCACTTAAACGTATAATAAAAAAATGATGAAGCCAAACTCATAAACATAGAGTGGTTGCCAGGGCTGAGAGGTAGGGGGGATAAGAAGACGCTGATAAAAAAGGCACACACTTTTAGTTATAAAATGAATAAGGTCCTCAGACCTAATGCATAACATGGTGACTATCATTAATAACACTGTATTGTATAATTGAAATTTGCTAAGAGAGTAGAACTTAAGTGTGCTCATAAAAAAAGTTAATATGTGAGGTTATGTATGCATTAATTAACTTGATGGAGGGAATCCTTTTATGATACATATATATATATATATATATATCAAATGATCACATTAATCACTAACTATCTTAGAATTTTGGTTGTCAATTATATCTCAATAAAGCTGAAAAAATAATATAATATCTTGCTTTTCACAACTTGAGAAAAAATAAAATAAAAAACTAGTAAGTTCATACTATCAAAGGTATCAAATAAGGAAAATTGTTTTTAAATTAGATTGATCAGTGCTAGCAAGGAAGGACATAGTGCAATGAACACTCTCATCCACTGCTACAAATCAGTCTGACATTGAGCTGAAAAACTATTAGAAGAATTTATGTCCCATACAGAAGAAAACTGCTCAAAAATGTTCATCTTCACATTATTTATGGAAGCTGAAACTCGGGAACAAATTCTATTCCAGTAAAGGGGAATGATTATGCTAATCATGTTATATTCATTTGAGGAAAGGTATGCATCCATTACAAACAGTGTTTATGAAAGTTTTTAATAACATGGGAAAAATGCTTAGGTCAGCATGTGTATTCTACAGTACACTAATGATTTGATAGAGAAATTAGTGTTATGGAAAAAGTTTTCCGTTATGAAATAATTTTGAGAAACTTAGGATTAATCTTACACACACACACAAAAGCTTCCTTTCCTTTTCTGGAGGATTTCTCAAAATTCTTTACATGCCATGCAAGTTATTTTTTATCAAAAATTACTAGTGTAAATATCAATAAATTTACATTCTGAAAGGAAATAAGATCACAAAAAAGAACATCTAAAGTCATAATAATTGTCATGTAGGCAACTTTTTAGAGTTTACAAAGTACTTTCTCACAAATCACTTTACTTTTATAATAAACTGTTCAAGAATAAGAATTGTTGAGTTAGACTATCTGGATTTAAATCTGCCCGGGCACTTTTCTGTGTACCTCCACACTTTACTTTGTCTTTGTAAAACTAAACTTCCTTATCTGTAAGTTGAGAATACTAGTAATTCATATCTTACTTTTTGCTGTGTTTTAATAATTAAATGAAGACTAAAGCTCTTAGTGGGGAGTAAATAATCCATAAGTGGTAGCAGTTATTATTATTATCTTCAATTACCAGTCAAAGGTAGAGAATAAACAATTCTAAAGGACTTGAAATAAACAGAACTAAGAGTCACACTTAAACCTTCTGAATTTCAAACTCATCCCATTTCCACTGTGCACCAGCCCTTAGAGACTTCTAGAGTTAAGTGATCTAGTGATAGAAAACCGAGTATCAGTAGAGCATTGAGAATGGCACTGATTATTATCCACAATTTTTTGCTTCTTTCACATGTCCCTTTCTCTCCACCTGTGACTAACGTCTAAATAAATTCTTGGAGTGCTAGCTGTCTGTTCAGCTTTGTCTTCAGTTCATGTTTTGTTGACAGTAATTACCAGAATATGGGTTTTCAAGCCTGTGAATTAGCCAAACCCTAGGACTTTGTTCTCTCCTGAAGAGTGGTTTTTCAAAAGATATAATAAAGCTTTCTTAAAATGTTTGGTTTTAAAAAAGATAGTTGGGTTCTAATATCTACTTCTGCATTCAATCTGTTACATTATCACATTATTACATGTCATTAAGCTTCTGGGAGACTCCAGAGTATACCTGTGAAAGAATAAGAATGAAAAAGGCAAATGGCTCAGTATTATAAATTATGAGGATAGTTTTATTTTAAGGATCCCTAGTCCAAACTTCGATAACCACTGATTTAAATATTTGTAGATATGGTATAGGACACAAAAAGTTTTTGAACGAGTCATACGTTTGTTTTGTCCAGTTCTGGTGAAATATAACTTCTTTAAAAAATTCAGTTTTAATCTCCAAGTATCTACCAGCCACTATTTTAGAAACCATATGTAAAATATGCATTATACATGTTATCTGCTTTTAAGTGGTTTATCATTTTAATAGAAGGAAATCATACTTACAAGTATCTCAAAAATGTGAAAGAACGTATTAAATGGCAAAATATGGTCAACAAAATGCCAGAAAATGTGCAAAGCAAAGAAAAATAAAATCCATTTGGGGAGTCTAAAGAGGCTTCCTGTTCTCTAGAAATAAGTAGAATTCTGATACTAGGTGTTGTTTTTTTTTTTTTAATGTTTTATTTATTTATGCCCCAGGGGATGGGCAGAGAGGGGAGCAGAGGATCCAAAGCAAGCTCCATGCTGACAGCAGAGCCCAATGTGGGGCTTGAACCCACGAGCTGTATCATGACCTGAGCTGATGTCTATGCTTACCTGACTGAGCCATCCAGGTCCCCCAGGGATTAGTTTTTGAGAGTATATTTTGTGCCAGTCACTATTCTAGGAGCTTTGCATATACAAATTCATTTTGTCTTAAAAATAACTCTGTGAGTCAGACATTATTGTCTCCTGTTACAGAGGAGGAAACTTAGGCCCAGAAAGATTAGGTAACTTGTCAAAGGCCACACAGGTAGTAGTATATGGAGCTAGGATAAACTCCATAATGTGGCATGGGTGTCTATGTCTTTAATGAATCGTCACTGTTTCTTCAATAGGGAGTTTTAAAAATGTGCATGTGTATTTGAATGAAGTCAGTTACAAGAAGTTGGGGAATATACTTCTATTTGACTGGGTTATCAATAATTCAAAGTTAAGTGGTGGGATGTAAGTTTTAAAAAGTCATTTCAGATCATACTATAGGGATTGTTGACCAACAGAGTAAAGTGTGTATGTAATTTGGTGAGCAGTGGAAAGATACTGAAGACATTTGGGAAAATTACTGAAATGATTAACAGTAGGACTTAGAAATATTAATCTTGCAGTATAGGTTGGAAGGACAAAGAACTGGGAAAGTGGACGTTATTGCTATTGAGGTTGTATGAGAATGAGCCAAAGAAGTCTAGAATTTGGGTGGTGGCAGTGAGAACAGAAAAAGTTACAGTGGAAGTGGAATGAACAGGGTCCCTGAACCTGATTAGATGTGTAACATTTTTGTGTGTTGAAAAGGTGAATTGAATTCAGGGTGAGGTGGTAATGGAAGAAGTCAAAGATAATATTCTATATATGTTCTCTGAGTCATGGCCCTCTAAGCCCTACTTGAGCATGTCTAATCACCTTCTATAGGATTAACATTGTCCTAGGCTTTGTTTTGTTACATTTTGTGATTTTATTTTTAAAAGTATTTATTAATCACTCCTTATGTGTAAGGCAACATACCTAATGCTCTGAGAGAAATAAAGGCAAATGAAATGTGCTCTGACTCTTCAAGCAATTTTATGTGTAGGAATTTACTTGAGTGGCACTTCATGGAGGCAGAGATTTTGTCTGTTTTCTTAACTGCTATAGATCTTGCTTTTATATTAGTGTTTAGCACATAGCAAGAGCTCACCAAATATGTGAATAAACAGATTAATGAGGACACTACACTCAAAGTGAATCAGTGAAAGAAGGAGAAAGTCAGGGATGTGATGACTGGGAAATGAATGAGAAAACAGCCACCTCTTGATTTGACATTGGATCATTGGATATCATAGGATAGAGAGACAATTGTAAAAACATTTCCCTGTATTGTGTCTGATTACAAAGCATCCAATCTGGGTCTGAAAGCAGGAGACAAGCAGAAAGAAGGAATACTTTTAATGCTAATTTTCAAGAGCTTGACAAATTGATTTAAAAGAATTCAAGGATTCCTTCAATCACTTATTTAAACACAAATGTATTGATATTCTACATAGTAGAAACTGTGCCCTCTGGTGAGAATATAAAGGATAAAGTAGGACAGAAATTTCTTGTCCTTATGGAATTTATATTCCAGTGAAACAAAATTAAATAAAGAGAGACAAAACCATGTTGTTACACATAGAAGAAAAGTAATAAGCAGGGTGTTATGATGGAGAGTAGACTGAAGGTTCCTTAAATAAGGATTGTTGGGAAAGTCTCCCTGAGGAGTGGGCTTTTGGGTGAGATCTGACGGATGTGTAGGAGCTAGAAAATGGGATCAAAGAAAGAATGTTCCAGATGAATGGAAGAGCATAGGCCATAATAGATAACAGCTTGATCTCTTTTGGGGTTAGGGGTCAACCTGTGTGACTGGAGCATGGAGAACCAAGGAATGGCATCAGATGCAGTTCGGGAGACAGGCAGAGCCAGATCATACGGTATCGTATGGGCCAGGAAAATAATTTTATTATTATTATTATTATTATTATTATTATATTATATTATTTCATTATTTTAGATAGAGAGAGACTGGGGGAGAGACAAAGGGGGGGGAGAGAGAGAGAGAGAGAGAGAGAGAATGAATTTCAAGCAATCATGCTCGATCCCATGACCCTGGGATCACAACTTGAGCTGAAATCAAGAGTTGTAGCCACCTAGGCACCCCAAGGATTTTTAAAACTGAAAAAGACCCCAGCTGTCACCTAGTTCAAGTTACGTCCAAAGAGGATAAGATTCAATACTGCCACTGATAAGTTTCAATGTGGATCTTGACAATACAAAGATAAAAGTCAGGATGATACTGTAATCTATTTGAAAAAAAAATTGAGCTTCCTAATGGATAGAAAAGTCTTCATGTTATTGGCAATTAAAAAATGCACAGTTCTACCAAGTCAGTTAATTGGTGGAGTTACAGGAGCAAATGATGAAAGGTATTGGTAAAAGCCAGGGTCTTAGTTGTACAGTGCCCCATGAACCATGAATTATCATTTCATCAGAAAGTAATGAAGTTCACTTGACTGAGATTGTCATTGCCATTGTCTACAGTAGCTGAGAGTGAGAGCAGATTTCTACTCCAGTGGAAATAATGCTCTTTATCATTCTCAAGGAATTTATTTGTTTTTTTTTCTCAAATAAATTATTTCAATTTCAAAGAACAATTTACTGAGATGCTTTAAAACAGTGATCTAGATAAGCCTGTGTATTATGAATTACAGAAAGTTCTAAATGTTAAAACAATTTTATTTTCAGAGTTACAGTAAGGTAGGCTTTAAATGATCAATTTACAGATATAAATAAAGACATTAATTAGTAATTAAATTTCTAGTGCTGCAGTGACATTTTATTTCACCATGTAAAAGTTTTCTTCTGTGTTCAGGCCAAGAAATGAGATAACAATTGTCCAACTAAATTGATCTAAAGGAACAATTAAGAAAAGAACAAGCAAAGCAATCTCAGAGGGCAATTTTGGTTCTCAAAAACTATCTGAATTCTTAAAGGCGCATCTAATCCAACTCCAAATGCAGTCATGTACTAAAGGAAGAATTCTGAAAGATGGGGTGGGGAGACAAGGAAATACATATGAACAGTAACTTACAAATATTTTTGACATTAATCCACAGAAAGAATTTTGTTTTACATTATGGTTCATATGTATACAAAGTTTATGTATAATATATATCATATATATGTACATGTATATATATACATATAATATATATCATATATATGTACAGTATAGAAAAGTGTGTATATGCTAACAAGTGTGGTGCACTCTAATATTTTCCTTTCTGCTCTGTGTATACCTCTTTCCTTCCTTTTCATTAAAACCTTCCTTTCATAAAAAGCTTATTTTGATCAATTATATTGATCTCATGCCCCAACTAACAAGCTGTTAATCCAGAACTTGAAAAATACTTCATGAAAGAATCATCTAGGACTTGAGTATGCTATAGAGTTCCAGAGAAGATGAAAGGTTGAACAAAGGATGGAAAAGATAAGATGATGAGTCTATGTAATAAAATAGATTTTGTACATATTTCCCTAGGACATCAGGATGAATTTATAGAATGCTCTTTGTCCAGGGTTTGAGAGCCCACAGGTAAGGAAACAACTATCCAGGCAATATCAGATGCTAGATTAGTTGCTTTCCAGGGAAATTTTAGCTAAGGCAGAGATGAGTGAAGAAAAAAAGTTGAAAGTCTTGTTTAAAGAGAACAGTAATGAATGTTTGATTAGGGAAGAACTGAAAGAATTCTTGGTGTCTTCTAAGATCTTGTGTCTGAGGTGGCATCCTAGGAAACAGGGTATAGCCAGCAGGAGGTGAATTTATTCTAAGGAAAGGCAATAGAGCATTGACCCATAGCTGTGGACAATATGATTGGGTTTCCTAACTGTGGTGTTCTACGAATTTTTAATGTCTAAACTTAATCTACCTAAAGTTTGGTATATTGTTATAAAGTAACTTCTGCTAATTAAGCCACTTTATGGAATTTTGTCACAAGACTGCTTGTTGAGTGAAATGCTGGAAAAGCAGATTACTTTCCATTTGACAATATTTCACCAAAATAGTTAAAATGAATGATCAGAGATGTTCATAAAAATTTGCTTAATTTTTGTGCCGTATTGGGCTCATTTGGGATATTTTCATAGTAAGTTGACTTTCTAGAAGTCCCATCGCTGCATCCCTTACCAGCACCAAGGTGATCTTGGAGATGTGGGCGCCATGTGCATTCTGCCAGGAGAAGGATAATCAGGTGACATGGCTGTTAGAGGCCTGATGTGGTGGAAAGAACATAAATTCCCTTGAGGCTTGTTTGATCTTGAGGATACCCTTGGACTATGAGGGAACAAATATTGAGAGGATGCCACTAACCACATTGGCATCTCTACAGTTTAGGAGGACAGGTAGTGCAGATGTTTCCTGAGCTAGAGTTACCTTTAAGATTCCCTGAAGCAGGGTTCTGCAATTTTTTTCTGAAAAAAGCCAGATAGTATTTTTGCTTTGTGGCCTATGTAGCTTCTGTCTTAACTTCTCAATTCTGCTGTTGAAGGAGGCAATTGGTAAACAAATAGGTGCATCTGCGTTTCCCCAAATTTTTCTTTACCAAAATAGGTAGGGAATTGGTTTGTGAGCTGTCTTTTTGTTGACTCTTGCCTTGAAGGGATATCTGAGTGTAGGTGGAGCTAAAGTATTTTCAGAGAAATCTGTTTTCTTTTTATTGGTGGGTGGACTCTTATGTATTAAGATACTCCTCTTAGTCCCCCAACGGGGTAAAAGTTGTAGAGGGGAGAAGGAAGAGCATTTATAGGAGAGTTCCCCTCATGAGAAGATCCACATTTTTAATAGATTGGACACTGCATACAGCTGGGTCAAAGCAATAATTCCTGGAAATCCTCTTTTATGTTGCTTGAGAGAATATCTTGGTATTCATCACCTTGTTTCCCTCTCTGGCATGATTCCATTTCTCCTCTAGGCCAAAGAGATACTTCCCATAGCCATTAGGTCCCCTAGTGGATTCTCTGCCTTTCAGTCTTCCAGAACCCTCTATAATTTATTGTGCCTTAACAATTTAAATACTCAGGGAAGAAAACGGCAGCCTACATAAGTGAAGCAAAGCTGAAGGAATAAAGTTAAGTGGACACAGCCCAAACCGGCCCCTGACTCCCATGCCAGCCCTCTTTCCATGATACCACACACTTTTCTTCCCAAATCTTCATTAAGTTTTTTTTTAAGTTTATTTATTTTTGAGAGGGAGAGAGTAAAAGCAGGGGAGGGGCAGAGAGAGAGAGAGAGAGAGAGAGAGAGAGAGGGAGGGAGAGAGAGAGAAACCCAAGCAAGCTCCACACTGTCGGCATAGAACCCAACGCGGGGCTTGAACTCAGGAAATGGTGAGGTCATGATCTGAGCCAAAGTCAGACGCTTAACGGACTGAACCACCTAGGTGCCTCTTTATTAGGTTTTCTATGACAAATCAAATACCCATAAATGTGCTACAATCCAATATGCAAAGATATGCAGCTTGATTTTACTCTTAGCTTTAAATGTGCAATATAGTTCCTTCAGAGTCACAGCAGAGAAAATACATTCTTCCAAAGCTAGTCTCCCCCTTTTTTCAAATGTCCAGGGAATCCAGTTCCCCAGAAAAATCCCTGGGTTTTCACTTCTGTCATAGCTCAAATTCTAACAGCTCTGTAACAGCCTTTTCTCTATGCTGATATTCGGAGAGAAGAAATAAAGCTTGGGGATATTATAGAAAAGACCCCCAGGGATAGATGTGATGATATTGTATATAATTTCTAGGTTTTTTTTCAACATTTCAGTTGGATATCTTTACTGGGGAAAATACACAGGTACAATAGACTTTGAAGCATGTATCATATGAGACAAGTTTAATACAGTGGCTAAAAGGGTAGGCTCTGGAGCCATACTGCTTAGCTTAGTAGTTGAGTGCCTCTCTTTCCTCATCTGTAAAATGAGGACATTATTATCCTCATTATAATCTTAATTAATCTTAAGTTAATTATAATCTTATTGGGTTGTTTTGAGAATTGTATGCAGAATCCTTGGAACAGTGTCTAGCACATCATATACATTCAATAGATACAAAAAAATAGAGAATAGAATATGTGCAAATGAAAGAAAAGAATGAGGGATAGAAAGTACATATTCTCATTTAAGACTACACTATTTCTCTCTGTGGATTGATTAAAATTAAATAATTCACAACTATCATTTATCTCCTCTTTGTCTTGATTTTCCCTCTTCCACTAGAGTAGGAACAGTAACCCTTGTTTTTAATGAGCTTCATATCATTCAATGGAGGCAGAGGCTGATGCACTGATTTGGAAGCTTCAGCATTTGAATTGTGCTTCTATGATAAAGGAGAAAATGGCTTTGTGGTTTTAACCAATTCCTCTTTGTGAGTCCCAGTTTTGTCAAGTGCAAACTGAGTTTTATAATGAACACCTTGAAGAACTGTTGGATAATTAAAGTGCCAAACATAGCAATAAGGTCTATTCATTGTGAGACAGAGAAACTGAAGGACTCCATGAAAGTCTGCTTTTTGCTCCATTTCCTGCTTCTATTCTTGCTGGGACCTGCCCCTTCACTTTACACATGCCTCATAGTGCAAATAGTGTATGTCCCCCTTGTAAAGGACAAGGAGTTAATGGTTTCTTTAGAGTCTTCTAGCACAACAGATAACATCTAAGGAAGGCCCAGGCCAGGATGACTGGACGAAGCTACTATATGCATATTCCAGATCACCGGCACCAAACATCGTGCCGTTAAGACCTCCTGGGTCCAAGGAATAATTGACTTACAAAGAACACTGAGGCTCTTGTCCTTGTTCTAACAAAGTCCTGGATGCCTGAGAGGACACGTACACCAAACCACAATCCTCAATAAAATCCCCAAATCCCAAAGACAAGACTCTTCTTTTCCAAGTCTCCCAGATGCTGTCTATATCTGCTCTTATCTTTAATAAACTGCTCTCACTTCCAGCTGGCTTGTGTTTGATTTCCATCCTGCTTGTAGCTAAGGACCCTCTCAGCCAGTGCTATGGGACTGACCCCCTCTGGGTCCTCAGACCCAGCTTACCTGCATCAATTGCTCAGTATATTGGGAATATTACTATATTATTATTCTCTGGTAATCTCTGCTTTTCATGTAGAGTTTAAAGAAAGGAACTGTGGATTATGAGATTGTGAGAAGAAACCTGAATTTTGGATCCTCAACTGCCAAGAACTCTGAGACCCCAGGCAATTCACTCCCCTTTTCCACACATTTCTTTTCTCTTTGAAGAGATGAGGGGGTAGTTTTAACCATATGACTTTGAGTGCCCTATAGTGAAGCCAGATGTAGCTCCAGAGTAAGAGACTGGACTTCTACAGTTTTGTTAATCAGTTTCCTGGGGAGAACAGAGCACACCACACAAGGCCATTCAGGGGAAGCATTCAGGGTGGGTCAGGAGGCACTGTGGTGGAGGAAACTGGGGGTAAGCACTTTTATTGTGCTTTCTCTGGAAAGAAAAGAGTGAGGAGGGGGAAGCAGGTTTAGGATTGGCTAATATGAATAATATCAATGGGCTCTGGGGCAAAAGGGTTGTCTTGTACCTGCTCCTGGGGCAGTTAGGGTGAGTGCATAGTGGTTCTGTGTGTGAGAAACCCATAAGGAACATGGTTGGGTGTGGAATAAACAGTTGCTCAGTGGAGCAACTGTGGCTTGGTGGCTCAGTCGGTTGAGCTTCTGACTTCGGTCCAGGTCATGATCTCATGGTTTGTGAGTTCGAACCCTCATCGGCCCTGTGCTGACAGCTCAGAACCTGGAGCCTGCTTTGGATTCCGTGTCTCTCTCTCTCTCTCTTTGCCCCTCCCTGCTCGTGTTCTGTCTTTCTCTGTCTCTCAAAAGTAAATAAACATTAAAAAAAAAATAGTTGCCCAAGAAGGGGAACTGACTGCCCTCCATCCAGGGCCCCAAAACATCACAAAACATTTGTGTTACAGAAATTAAATTTGTTAACTATACTACATAAATTTGTTAACTGTATTACAATAATAATGTAACAATACATTTGATAACTTTATTATCGAAATTAAATTTGGTAAACTTAATATCCTTCCCAAACTTAATCTCTGATTTCGGTGGTGATGAGTTCTTTGCTTGGTAATTCCTGGGCCGGAATACATATGCCACATATCTATAAGCAGAGATTCCATGGTCTTCCCTTGGATGCATCAGCCAGGTATACCAGGTGTATTTTCACTTCCAGCCTTGTTGACAGGAGGTATCGAGGATGCTTTCCTCCGAGAGGACATCTAGTCAGAAGGGTCTTGCCTGTAGACAATAGTTATTTTCCAGTTTACAATGAGGTCAAGTTTCTCATTTTGTTTTGTGCCTTATGGATCTGTTTTCCAGGTGGACTTTCTATTGACTTGCTAAGTAAGAATAAAAGCTGGACTCAAATACTCAGAGGAATTTATACACTGATTACAAACTAATTGATATGTCAACTCATTCCTGAAACTGCAGTTGCCTTTAGGGTGGAAGGTAGCAAGTAGTAAACAGTGCACAGCATCACAAAATAGCATCCTAGCTCGCCAAATAAAGGCTACCTGATCCAATTCAAAGGTCGACAGAATGCAATTAATGGCAAATTGAATTCAGCCTGAGGTGAAATAGTACAGTTTAAAAAAGAGCAGTGGCTCAGATACTTGGCCAATTTACAATGAGACTTGGTATTTTGCTAACATATCTGCAATTTACTAATCTAAAGACTTTGAACTATGTAAACATGATATGTTAGTTTTCTAAGATGCTAAAATAATCTCATCATTAAATAGGAAAGTAATACTAGAACAAAAGCAGAGCTCTCTTGGAAGTTTCTAATTGTAATAAATATGGGCTCTAAACTACAAATTGCCTTTATACTAGGGACCATGTCACACATCAGCCACTTGCTTTATTTTTTCTATAGTATATCTTTCTTTTTGGCTTACCAATAAACCTTTCTTACAATTTGACTTTTTGGAGATATCTTTGGTATGTAAAAATTCTGTATTTTTAAGGTGTACAACATGATGTTTTGATATACGTATACATCGTGAACAAATCACTATATTCATAACATATTAAATAAAGAACATATCCATTATCTCTACATAGTTAACCAATATGTGTGTGTGTGTGTGTGTGTGTGTGTGTGTGTGTGTAGAGATTTAAAAAAAATTTTTTTTAACATTTATTCATTTTTGAAAGGCAGAGAGAGACAGAGCGTGAATGGGGGAGGGGCAGAGAGAGAGGGAGACACAGAAACAGAAGCAGGCTCCAGTCTCTGAGCTATCAGCACAGAGCCCAACGCGGGGCTAGAACTCACGGACCACAAGATCATGACCTGAGCCGAAGTCGGCCATTTAACCGACTGAGCCACCCAGGCACCCTGTAGAGATTTAATTTAAGATTATCCTCTTTCCAAATTTCAAGTATGCAATAACATATTGTTAACTATCCTCACCACGTTGTACATTAAATATCTATAAATTATTCATCTTGCATAACTGGAATTTTGTAAATTTTGACCAATATTACTCCATTTAAAAAAAAATCCCAGACCCTGGCAATAACCATTTTACTCTATACTTTGAAGAGTTTGGCTATTTTAGATTTAGATTCCATTAACAAATTCCACTGATAAATCCACAAGCTGTCTCTGCAGAAGCCTGGAATCCAGGTAAACTGATACAGTTCCAGCCTATAACAAAGCAACATAATGAGCCCAGTACCCTATCCAGTTTGTACCAGCTCTTGGAGCATGCCCATGGCCCCATATCCTTGACCTAAGGATAACATCCTGACTTTAGGGGCTGAATTTTGCCTCATTCAGATGTTAAGTCTCCACCCCAAAGTGAACATGGGATGTATGTTACATATATGTTTGCTCAGTGTGCATGTTCCACCTTTCCTCATTAATAGTCATAAGTTTCCCTGCCCTTTTGGTCAATGTGTATGTAATCTCAACCACTATGATAACAAAAATGTTCTCTCCCCTTTTAGGGAGGCAGATTTAAGGCTTGTCCTCTAGTCTCCTTCTTTGGCTGCCTCTTACATAAACCCTTTCCTTGCTGCAAACCTGATGTCTCAGTGATTAGCTTCACTAAGCATCAGCAGACAGACTTGGGTTTAGTTCTAAATACAAATTTCTTGAGTAATAAGATATGGGAAAATAATTTGGTTCTCCTCCCACTTTCCAGCTACTCCTCTCCCACTTCAACCAGACACCTCCCATTCTGACTTGTTTCAGAAGATGCTCTGGTTTCTTTGTTGCTATATGGATGTCCCAGGGAAAGAGAAACATAATCGTGTATTTAATGAACCAGTAATCAATTTAAAGTAAAGAAAAAAAAATCCTCCTTTTGTCTATTAATGTAATAAACTAATAAAACAATCCAACAAAGACTTAGGTAATACCAGCCACTCAGTTAGGTAAGTGTGTATACCTATAATTCACTGAATCAACTGGGTGTTTGGCATCTTGAAGAAACAGTAATGCAACAGCAAGAAAATTCAATTGTTTAACTTATAAATATGACTATGCCTGTTTTATTTTTATTAATATATGCCTCAAATGAATGTGGTTGTTTAGAAATGGCATATAAAGTTCAGACAGAGTTAAAGCACATGGATGGCATACTATGCTTATAAAAGTATGAATCATTACAAAAGAATAAACAATTGCAACTTTTTCTTATGAGAAGATAGGAGGAATAGTTCTGCACAATCAAATTAACATGTTTTACAAGTATATGGCACAAGCAATTTTCACTTTCTTTGATATACTATGTCCCTCAACTCTACACACGCAAACACACACACACACACACACACACACACACACACACACGTGGGGGGGGTGGGGAGAGAGAGAGAGAGAGAACAGAATATGTCTTGTGAATTTAAAAATGATGGACATGAGAAAAATTTTTGACTTTTTTTCCTTTTAGCAGTTATGGTTAATAAACATCTGAAAATAAAATAATAGATTTTACAGGAATTCTAAATCAATGGTGCTATGCTAAGTTTTGTGCCTCTTTAAGAGATGACATTGAAGCTATGTATTGATATTAATGGTCTCTGATGTGCCATCTATAAAAAATCACATATTTAATAGCATCTGGACCGTTCTATAGCTCTATCCATTACATTACCATAGAAACCATCTTAAAGAAATGGTATTCAAAAGATGCTTATGACCTCTGGGGAGATTCATGTCTATGTATCAGAATCCCAGTGGGGAATTTGCAATACCCTGGGATTTTGAGATAGGTAAGGTTTTACTGGGACTCCCTACAATCTTATTGTTGTACATTTCATTACCTTCGTAAAGATAAATTTTCAATGGGCCAAGGGAATCTAACATATATTTCAACACGCTCTGTGCCTTTATCATATCTGTATATTTTGTTAAACAATATATTAGATTCCAGAAACTATCTATTAAAGAGATAGCAAAGGTGTTTCCTAGGGAGAAGATAAAATTTGGACATTGAGAACAGTGAAATAAGAAAAATATATATATTAAAGGTAGACGGTTAATTACTTGTTTTGCTGAAGAACCAGCACCTAGGTGATAAAAATGTTGCATGGGATATTACAGTGTTTGATATGGAACTCAGTGAAGATTGGCTACCTGAGAAAAAAATCAAATTCATATGAAGTGTCTATTTCAGTGAGGACAAACTGCTACCTCGTTTATGAAAAAAAAGTGTCTGGTGTAATTAATTTTCCACTACCTGGTTGACTGATCCCTTTAGGGTTTTGTTACTTAACAGAAAATCAGGGTCAGACACAGCCACTGGCAAATTGAATATTCAACCCTGCCAGTAGCCAGGTGAGTCTTGGAGAGGGGAAATCCATGTTGTTGAGATGATGCATAACATCTGTTCCTACCAAGATGTACTCCCTGCTAATAAGCTTAATGAACAATCATTGAGTTGGCTACACAATGAGTCAGCTAACATCCACAGGGCAAATCATCATATCTACCTGATTATGAGAGCTTTATTTGCAGTGGAGACATTTTTAGTAAATACCCATACTGGCTAAAAATATTCTGACATTTAAGACCCATTATATTTATATAACCTGTCCTCCAGCATCCCTGTCTCCACTCCTCTAATCTTGTTCCTTCTAGATTCTTGATCATTCACCAGACTAGTGGTCGTTTCCAGGAATTGATGAATCACAAGAACAACTGTTGGAATTTCTGCTGTATTTCCTATCTCCAATGTCCCTCGGGGGCACACGAATGGGATTGTTTCTCCACAGGAATCTTTCCCCCTCATTTGTCAATGTGTACTGCTGAACAATCTATAAAATAGGCTCAGATATTTTATTCAGAGGCATCTAGTTACAGGTAATTTCAAGAGATTGTGCCAAGAGTTGAGTTAGGTATGGCAGTGGAAGTGTAGACACAGCACTTGTAGGAGAAACTTGCTTTTGGAACTCAGTTTGTGCACCTACCCATGCTCAGTCTCCCATACATGAAATACACTTAGTATTCTGCTGTTGACACCATTTATGACTTGATCAGATAATAGCCAATTCATAAAAGGCTGCTCAGATTTATGCTTGCCTTTATTCCTAGGGTTAGGCATTCAATTTTTATTGGAGTTCAGAAGCAAGGCAAAGCTGCCTCTCAAGAGGAAACTATTTACTTCCAAACTTTAGAGACATCTGCTATAAATCTCCTACTGAGGTTTGTAAGAATCATTAATTTCAGCTTCGCAATCTGCCATAGATATTTCAAGAACATTGCATCTGTGGTTTAGTCATACTAGTCACACCAGAGAATCTTCTAGTGTTTAGGACCCAGTCAAAACTGGGTCCTTTGGGTCATTCAGTAAATGGGTCATAACAGGATATCTAAATGGATTTTTTGTTACCTCGAAAATCTAAAGAGTTTTACCAAATGTTGTGTCTCCTACTTTGAGTTGGAGTTTGCAAAGAAAATGCTTTCTAGAAGGCTTATCTAAACTTTAATTAAACCACCTCACATTTTCTCAGTCCACCTTTTGCTCCTGATACTACTCTGGCAACTGGTTGCAGAAAACACTTCCTTGCCTCAGTTGCATTGCATTGACCTTGACTCTTGGTCCTGAACTCTTCTGATGCATTGGCATGGGAAACCTTCAGAAACTCACTTGGCATAAATATGCATTTGCAATGTGGAAGTACAAAGGAATTAATGTACCATAAGTAGTGTCTAACTAATTAGGGCTAGATACGTGCTCAAGCAGACCATTTTGAGGCATATTTTACAGCAGAAAGTCTAACTGTATTATATATTTCTTACTTCCTGTCCTGGGGCATCTCTAATGATGTGGTATGGGACCCTGTGGAAATCAAGGAAATCAAT
This sequence comes from Panthera uncia, assembly GCF_023721935.1. Taxonomy (NCBI): domain Eukaryota; kingdom Metazoa; phylum Chordata; class Mammalia; order Carnivora; family Felidae; genus Panthera; species Panthera uncia. Next base: position 39,375,951 of record NW_026057580.1, on the reverse strand, counting down.
TCAGGTTTCATGCATTTACAATTAAGAATTACAAACTGACAAATGGAAAATGGAGCTGATGAATAAATCGTTCTCTTGCCTTCCCTTAGGTGGACGGTTCTGAGATACATTGTCCACAACTCAGAAGGTCTAGGTGGGATTGACAGACTCAATAATTTGGCTCTCCCTCTTCTCCTGTTTTATTCTCCTTGGTCTCTCACTTCTGTTTCCTGAATCACTTCTCAAACTATGTGTACCTCCTGACATGTGTCTTACAAAGGCCTCTGGAGTTCCATTTTTTATTTCGCCATTTTATCGGAGCATGACATTTTATCTGATTCAGGATGATGCCTTTGAGATGGTGAGATAATTGAGGTTCCTGTGTGCTAAATTGTGGTTCAGTTATGATAAATCGTAATAAGAACACTTCTGTAGGATGCTAGATGTGTGTAGCTGTCCATTTGACAGCAAATAACTTCTGATAATTGGGATAGAAGTGAAGGGAGAAAAAAGCTGACCAATAAGTACATGACAGGTATTTGGAGCTGTGGTGATCTGCTCCAGGAAAGAGTTCCCATCTGGAACAGCAGCTGCAAATAGATTCACCACCTGATTAAGCTTACGTTAATGAAAATAATCTCCAAGAGTGTTCTGTCTGCATAGGCTGGTCAAGTTAAATGTTGACATGTTAGGAAATCATTATTCTTGCTTTTTTCTGTCTTTGGTGATGATTGTCCCAAAGAGCTGATGTTTTGGTTTATTATTTTGGTAAGAAGGAAAGCTCAAGAGGCTTTTCTTACTAACTCTACCATAAAAGCCTTTACTTCGTTAGTAAATGCCAGTTCCTAATGTCATCTGTTTATACTACACTCACAGAAATTAGGGTTATAACACAGGATGTGGCTGGGATCCCACTGAACCCCAAATGAGATGGAATTCAATCAATCTTCATTTTCCACCGGAGGCAGGAAGGTTGCTCTCTGAATACCCATTTAAACCAGCTTCAGCTATGCTGGTTTCTGCTAGAGGCTGAACATACTATACTCCCAATTCCTAGCCTTTCTGGAACTATGACTATATGGCATAGTCTGGCTAATGAGAATCAGAAGTAAGTGGAGAGGACTTGACTTCCTGAAAGAATCTGGAAAACTCTTGTTAAGAAAACATTTGACCTTATCTTTTACCCTCCTTTCCCCTTTTTATCTAAATGTAGATGCAGTGCCCAGAAGTATAGCACTCTGATCTGCTATCTTCTAAACTTCTCATTATATATATATAAGAGCTTCTAAACTTCTCAATATATATATATAGGTTTTTTTCTACTCATGATTCATATAAGTGAACAGCTAGATCACACAACTTTCATTCCCTACTTTGAGCAGTAATCATTGAGTCCAAGCATCTTAGAATAATACGTATATTTCCTTTTACCCATTTCACAGTCACCTCACTATCAGGACAAAAGTTATATTTTAAAGGCTATGAGAAAAAGCTACCATATAAACTATGATATTATTGCAAGTCTTTCCCTTACTGTATTTGAGGGATTCAATCTTGAACTGACCCAGATCTGGGATTAAGGAAGAAGCTGTGACTCTATTGTTCCGGTGTTAATGTTACATCTCTGTTATCAGACTTAGAATGTATTTGTTTATGCAAAGCACATAGACCTTGATTGACTTTGTATCTATTTTGACCTATAAATTTCATGCTTACTAATACTTTCTATGATCTCTATAACCATCCTAATTACTACTCCATGGTAATTACCTTGCTGTGTATTACAGTAAGCATGCTCAGTTCCGTCTGCTAGTTAAATAACACAACTTGGTATCTGGCAGTCCAGAATTCCTTCATTCTTTTTGAAATTAAAAATCCCATTTTAATATCAGTAACTTCTACCAGTATACTTGTCTTACAAAAACTATCCACTACAACACTTATCAAAGATTTAGAACCTTCCAGATCCAATGTATTATAGTGAAAAGGTATCTCCTGGATTACTACTGTTGTCAATTTTAATATAAATTAGTACTCTTAATTTCAAAATGACAGAATATTTCACATAATAGATTTACATAACTTTTTCCTTCATAAACTTTTAGATGTCTTTATCTTTAGTATAAAAAGGAATTGTTTACATCTCAAATCTGCTTACTCTAATCCACTATGAAGTATATATTTCAGTAAAACAATAGAGCAGGTTAAAACTACTTCCCTGTACTCAGCTAGCATGTTGAATCCAAACTTCTGGTAAATACATTTATATAACTAAATTTGATCAGATATTACAATGTTTCTCTCCTTTTATTTAGCACCCTTGGAATCCATTCTAACACATTTTCTCCAGGTCTTCACATATCAATTAACAACATATTGAATTTTGCTTGGAACACAAACCTTTTCATCCCAGAATCTATAATAGAGGATAACTAGAGAGCAGGCATGGAGAATACTAGATTGCTTTTGTGTGGCAGAAATTGTTGACCGTATACCACAATATTCATATTCATTCTCCTTCTCCACTTAATCTCAGAGCTTTCTTTTGAAGGGAACAGCCATGTGCTCTAAGTAAAATAGCACCTTTCCCAACCCCTTTTGCACCTGCGCTTGTTGCATGATCAATTCCTGTCAATGAGAATCATAAAGAAGTCACATGGTCTTTCTAAGAAGTTCCTAAAGAACGCAGTGTTCACTCTTCTTCAGCCTCTTCCTGTCCTGCTTACTATAATTAGATAGTACAATGTGACAGTACACTAAAGATGGGGAATAGAAAGGTAGTTGAATCCTGGGGTGCCAGTGACCATGAAGGATGCATTCCAAGTCCTGGATGACCTATTTCTGGACTACTTTTAAATGCAAGGGAAAACAATTCGATTTTGTTTTAAACCATTCTTAATATTTTTCCTGATGATGCAGCTGGACTTAATCCTGATCCACTTTTCAAGGTAAATGTTTTGGTAGCACTGTTAAAAAGGAGATAGTTCTGATGGCAAAGGAGGTTCAGTCAGACTGAAGGGTGCTTATTACTCAAAGCTTTTCAGTTGGAATGCTATGGACATTTTAGGTGAGGCGATTCTCTGTTCAGGGTTTTCCCACATTTTGAGGGCATTTAAAATCATTGTACCTAAGTGATAAGTGTCAGTAGCATCCCCAAGTAAAAGTACCTCCACATGTTTATGGAAGCCTTTGGATTGTAACACCTCCAGTTGAAAACCACTACTTTAAACCATGTATATGTTCCCATGAGTCCTAATTCAAGTTCTTGGTGCCCTATCTTTTTTAACATTTACATAAGAGTTTTGGCAAGGCTGCAGTTCAACTGATGCTGTAAATTGTCAAGCCATAGGACTGTATGTTAACTTTTAATTTATGTTATTTGTTTTGCACTTTCAGCCCTGTGGCTACAAATGATGAGAAATTCATTTAGCACAGTCACAGAAAATCCCTGATTTTCTGACTCTGCCTGAATAAAAATTAGAACTTTGAATTTTATTTTTGTAGCATTCTAATGCAATTAGAAGCCACATCTCTTAGTCGTCATGTTCATCATACTATTTTATAGAAATGGACATTGGGTTTTTCAAAGTCCTGCCATCAATGGAAACTTAATGCCAGGTGATCATGGTTGATTGTAAATTAGTTATTTGCTGGGACAGAGTGTGTTATAAGTTTATAGTATAACTTATAATTGTACAACCTCAGAAACAACCAAACCAGAAAAATAACCAGTTTTATTCTTTTAAGTATCAGTTGTCTACAACTAAAAGTAGTATCTACTTCTGAATCAACCAGTGTTCTTAGTTGAAAATAATAGAATTCAATCAAGATTGTTTTCAATACAAAGTAATGACTGAGAATCAGTATCAGAGACTATGGAGACAGGAACAATTCCCCATCTATACTACAGGGATTGCTCCAGCAGAGAAACCACCATGGAGGCAGCTCAGCACAGCACAGACACAGCCCATGATGCTGGAGACACAATGTCAATCTGCACGGTCACCATTCCTGAAGAGACGTTCCACCAACTACTCACTTCCAACTTACCCCTTCTGAGTTGAAGTCTCACATGGGTGTCTAATAAAATGATTGCTACATTATGACAACATGCTTCTTTGGAATGGTCATATCCTTCTTTCAAGCTTGTGTTTGGGGTGGTTGTGGCAAGTTTTGCCCTTCATCATCTTCATAATCTTTGCCAGTTAGATAGTGATACTGTTTATTTTCATGGTTTAACATGAAATCTTTTTAGAAGTATTTAATACTTCAATTATTATGTAAGTTGAAAATTTTTCAAACATCAGTGTCTCACTCGCATCATTTCTTTGTGGATTTTTATGCCTTTTTACTAGGACAAAAATAGACACATAGATCAATGAAACAGAATAGAAATCCCAGAAATAAAATCACAACTATATGGTCAATTAATATTCAACAAAGCAGGAAATAATACCAAATGGGAAAAGACAGTCTCTTCAACAAGTGGTGTTGGGAAAACTGGACAGCATCATGCAAAAGAATGAAACTGACCCACTTCCTTACACCATACACAGAAGTAAATTGAAAATGGATTGAAGACCTAAATGTGAAACTTGAAACCATAAATATTCTAGAGGAGAACACAGGCACCAACCTCTTTGACATCGGCTATAGCAACTTTTACCTAGATATGTCTCCTGAGGCAAGGGAAACAGAAGCAAAAATAAACTACTGAAACTAAAAAAAAAAAAAACCCCACAAAAACAAACAAACAAACAAAAACTTCTGCACAGTGAAAGAAACAAGCAACAAAACTAAAAGACAAGCTATGGAATGAAAGAAGATATTCACAAATAACATATATGAGAAAGGGTTAGTATCCAAAAAATATATAAAGAACTTATTAAACTCAACACCGAGAAAACAAATAATCCAATTACAAATGGGCAGAAGACATGAACAGACATTTCTCCAAAGAAGACATACAGATGGCCAACAGACACATGAAAAGATGTTCATCATCATCATCATGAAGGAAATGCAAATCAAAACTACAATGAGATATCGCCACACACCTGTCAGATGGCTAAAATAAAAAAAACACAGGAAACAACAGGTGTTGGCAAGGATGTTAGAAGAAGGAATCCCATGCACTGTTGGTGGGAATACACACTGATGCAGCCACTCTAGAAAACAGTATGGAGTTTCCTCAAAGAGTTAAAAATAGAACTACCCTATGATCCAGCAATCACACTACTGGGTATTTACCCAAAGATTAAGAAGCACTAATTCAAAGTATACTTGCATCCTATGTTTATAGCAGAGTTATTTACAACAGCCAAGATATGGAAGAAACCAAAATTTCCTTTGACCGATGAATGGATAAAGGAGATGTGGTATATATACATACAATGGAATATTACTCAGCCATAAAAAGGAATGAAATCTTGCCATTTGTAATGACATGGATGCAGCTAGAGAGTATAATGCTAAGTGAAATAAGTCAGTCAGAGAAATACAAATATTGTATGATTTTACTCATATTCAGAATTTAAGAACAAAACAAATGAACAAAGTGGAAGAGAGAGAGAGAGAGGGAGAGAGGGAGGGAGGGGAGGGAGACAAATCAAGAAATATACTCTTAATTATAGAGAACAAACTGATGGTTACCAGAGGAGAGGGGCATGGGGGCTGGGTTAAAAAGGTGATGGGGATTAATGAGTGCACTTGTCCTGATGAGCACTGAGTGATGGATGGAAGTGTTGAATCACTGTATTGCACATCTGAAATTAATATAACACTGTATATTAACTAACTGGAATTAAAATTAAAAAAAAAAAGAATCAGTGCTGATTCCTGATTGCCTTTTCACATATATTGTTACTAATTGTTATTGCTTTATAAATATTCTTAATCAACATGTTCATGTGATAAACTAAAATGATATATTTTATTAGATTAAATGATCATTTCTTTTTCAAGGCCCATATTATTGTAATGGATAATTCCTTTAATGTGCTCTTGAATTTTATTTCTTAAGAATTTAGAATTCTTGTGTTACAGTCTAAAATGAACTTGATTTCTAGAGTTGCTTGGTATGCTGTTTTTACCCTGCTTTGACATCAAGGATATGTTTCTTTGTAATTTGATGTGGGTGACTTCCATCTTTTTTGCTCTGGAACAGTTAATGATTTATTTATTCAACATTTTATTACATTCTAAAGGCACATGATTTAGGCATCCTTTGTAAAAACTTTTTGCATGTTTTTCATCTTTTAACCATCATTACTCTTGTCAATTTTGATCATGTAATTTTTAAGAAACATACAAGTAAGAATTCAAGTATTTTTAGTAGAGGGTAATAATTCTCAAATTTTAATAATTCTCAAATTTTAACGTGAATTTTAAAGATTCACTTCATAGAAATTAGATTCCTAGCTCATTCTCTAGACATTCTGATCCAGTAACTCTAATAGGCCTAAATATCTGCGTCTTTAACTAATATTCCAGGTAAGTCTTAAACTGAAGAATTAAGAGCCATGCCCTGAGAAATAACCAGCATTAAGTTTCACCTCATATTTTCTTATAAATGCTATGTCCTAACGTTTATCATTGTACCATTTATCTCATTCTTAATTTTTTTTTATGTTTCTCCTTTCATCTTATTTAGAATTATCAGTGGTTATCACTCATTTTTCAAAAGTACAAGCTCTTGTATTCATTTTTTATTTGTACTCTGTCTTTATGATCTACTGATTTCCTCTAGAATTTCCATTATTTCTTCCTTTTTTTAAATTTGTCTTACTTTTTCTTCAGTTATTGAGTTGAATATTCAGTCTATTTTTATTTCTCTTAAAAATAAAAATACTGGGATCCCTGCGTGGCTCAGTCAGTTAAGTGTCTGACTCTTGATTTCAACTCCGGTCATGGTCTCACAGTTCGTGAGTTCAAACCCCACATTAGGCTCTGCACTGACAATGTGGAGCCTACTTGGGATTCTCTCTCTTTCCCTCTCTCTCTGCCCCTCCTCTGCTTGCACTATCTCTCTTTGTCTCAAAATAAATAAATAAACTTAAAGAATAATAAAATTATAAAAAATAAAATAACAAAAATACTGAAGGTCTTCATTTTGAGTATGCTCTTTTCATCTTCCATGAGATCTAATGTAGTATCCTAATTTTAGTTATTTTTTAAAAGTCTAGAGTAATAATTTTGAGTTTTATTTAGTACAGTAGCATTTAAGATGTCCTATTTCCAGACTTTAATGGCTGTGTTTTCTTTTTAACACTCTGTAATTGGTTTCTGGTTTATTGCATTGTGGGAATATATTATAGTTCATATGATAATTTTTAGAAAGTTACTGGTGTTGTGCCAGTGGACTAATGTGCCAGTCACTCTTTTTATATTGTGGTTACTTGAAAAAGTTTTAGTTTTTAAAATATGAATTTCCAAGTTTACTATATTATTTACATTCTTTGTCTCTTTGTTATGTACACATTATGCCAAAGATTTATTGAGGTTACGTCTTTCACTGTTTCTATTAATATCTTATTTGCTTTCTAAGAGGTTTTACTGTACATAATTTGATGCATTTTTATTTGATATGTAAAGTTCCTTAAATGTTGTATGATGAATTCTACCTATGTGTGATATACAATCTCTCTAAAATCTATTAAACTATTGAAATTATTTTATTTTGAATTCGACTTTTTCTAGAATAGTTTTCCTACTTCTGCTTTCTTTATGTTGAAATGTTGAAATGTGTTTGATAAATCTTTGTCCATCATTTTATTTTTAACATTTGTCGTTTTATTGTAGTTGTGTCTCTTATAAACAAGAGAGTTATAAATAGAACTTAGTTTATTGAAACTATCTCTAAACATAGTTTTTTAATTTAAAAAAAGTATTACCTCTATTATTTTGTTAAATTATTTTTATTTACTTCATTATGTAGAACAAAAGTTGGTAGGCCTTTGAGTTCCCATTCCCTTCTCTTGGTTTTTGGTAATATATAATAGTCTGCTTTTTTCTTAATCCCAAATTATCACTATTGAATCATTATTTTTACAGTGCATATCTTACAGTACACATGTATTATCTTTTTAAACACTACTCACCTATTTAAGGGCAGGGTCTTATTTTTGGCAACTGCTTCTTTCCACACTTGAATCATGTATTTCTGAGAGAGATGCCATTTGTGGAGTTTTGTCTAGGTAGTGGTAATTGATTTGCACAGCAATTGGTTCCTGACTAAAGATAGGCTAGCCTGAGTCCTTCCTCAGAGATTTTTGGGCTAGAACTGTGTCAAGAGATAATGTTACATTATCTTTTATATTTAACATATAAAATATAGTATGGTGACAAACATGTGAATCATAAACTATGGGAAGTGCAAAGTCCTTTGTTTCTAGAACTTTGGGTCTACCTTTGGGATGATGTCAGTCAAAAAAAAAAGAAGTATGATAAGCAAAGGGAAGTGGAGACAGAGATGGACAGGTGGTCATGTTGGCATTTGAATCTCAGGCTCCTCATTCCTGAGCACAAGCAATTTCTTTGACTTCCCTGTGGTTGTGTTGGCCATCCAGTCAATTCCCTGGACTGAACAGGAAAGATGGCTTCTGATCAGAGCTTGCAGAGGTTAAATAGCCCTCTAAATTCTTTAAAAAAAATTCAAGGCTAACCCGTTGTTTAAAAGCTTATACGGCTAAACCCACTAATAGGAGGCAAAGTAAGAGGACATGTTCTACTTTCCATTAAACAAGCACAATTTTCTGTTTCTAATAACATAGAGCACTTTGGCAAAAAGTGGGCCTTTCAATTTGTTCCATTGGCTGCATAGAAGGAATATTTTCTAGGTTCTTGAGAAATAGTGATTACTAGACAGAGTATTTTTGTTGTTGCCTTCTTTTGATTTTTACCTTTTGATACATATAGCATATATTAAAGGTTTTAAAGAAGGCATTTTAAACCAGATACTAACACATACATTCTTTTAATCTAGGAAACATTTGTTTGTTCATATATTTGTTTTAGCCTACAGTCTACTCCTATTCATCATGTATAATTAGGCAAAGGTTATACAATTTAATTACTTCTCTGTCCATTCCATTGTTTAAAGAATCATTCAAATGAATTTTCATAATTTTACTTCTTTTTTTATTTTTATTTATTTGTTTATTTATTTATTTATTAATAATTTATTTATTGTTTAATTTACATCCAAGTTAACATATGGTGTAACAATGATTTCAGGAGTAGATTCCTTAATTCCCCTTACCCATTTAGACCATTCCCCCTCCCACAACCCCTCCAGCAACCCTCTGTTTGTTCTCCATATTTATGAGTCTCCTCTGTTTTGTCCCCCTCCCTGTTTTTACATTATTTTTGCCTCCCTTCCCTTATGTTCATATGTTTTGTATCTTAAATTCCTCCTATGAGTGAAGTCATATGATATTTGTCTTTCTCTGACTAATTTCGCTTAGCATAATTTTTGTTTATTTTTTGGGTATGGTGTAATAAAGTGGTCCAGGTTCATTTTTCTGCATGTCACTGTCCAGTTTTCCCAGCACCACTTGCTGAAGAGACTGTCTTTATTTCATTGGATATTCTTTCCTACTTTGTCAAAGATTAGTTGGCCATATGTTTGTGGGTCCATTTCTGGGTTCTCTATTCTGATCCCACTGATCTGAGTGTTTGTTTTTAAGCCAGTACCATACTGTCTTGATGATTACAGCTTTGTAATACAGCTTGAAGTCCAGGATAGTGATGCTTCCTGCTTTGTTTTTCTTTTTCAAGATTGCTTTGGTTATTTGGAGTCTTTTTTGGTTCCATACAAATTTTAGGACTGTTTGTTCTAGCTCTGTGAAGAATACTGGTGTTATTTTGACAGGGATTGCATTGAATACGTAGATTGCTTTGGGTAGCATCGACATTTTAACAATATTTGTTCTTCCTATCCATGAGCATGGAATGTTTTTCCATTTTTTTTGTGTGTCTTCTTCAATTTCTTTCATAATCTTTCTATAGTTTTCAGTGTATAGATTTTTCACCTCTTTGGTTAGATTTATTCCTAGGTATTTTATGGGTTTTGGTGCAATTGTAAATGGGATCGATTCCTTGATTTCTCTTTCTGTTGCTTCATTCTTGGTGTGTAGGAATGCAACTGATTTCTGTGCATTGATTTTATATCCTGAAACTTTGCTGAATTCATGGGTCAGTTCTAGCAGTTTTTTTAATGGAATCTTTTGGATTTTCCTTATAGATTATCATGTCATCTGCAAAGAGTGAAAGTTTGACCTCCTCCTGGCCACTTTGGATGCTTTTTATTTCTTTGTGTTGTCTGATTGCTGAGGCTAAGACTTCCAATACTATGTTGAATAACAGAGGTGAGAGTGGACATCCCTGTCTTGTTCCTGACCTTAGGGGGAGAGCTGTCAGTTTTTCTCCATTGAGGATGATATTAGCATTGGGTCTTTCATATATGGCTTTTATGGTTTCGAGGTATGATCCTTCTATTCCTACTTTCTTGAGGGTTTTTATCAAGAAAGGATGCTGTGTTTTGTCAAATGTTTTCTTTGCATCTATTGAGAGGATCATGTGGTTCTTGTCCTTTCTTTTATTGATGTGATGAATCACACTGATTGCTTTGTGGATATTGAACCAGTCCTGCATCCCAGGTGTAAATCCCATTTGGTTGTGGTGAATAATTCTTTTAATGTATTGTTGGATCCAGCTGGCTAATGTCTTGTTGAGGACTTTTGCATCCATGTTCATCAGGGAAATTGGTCTATAGTTCTCCTTTTTAGTGTGGTCTTCATCTGGTTTTCGAATCAATGAACCTTAATTTTTGTTTGTCTAGGAAACTTTCTATCTCTCCTATTTTGAATAGAACCTCGCTGGATAAAGATTTCTTGGCTGCATATTTTTCTGATTCAGCACATTGAATATATCCTGCCACTCCTTTCTGACCTGCCAAGTTTCTCTGGATAGGTCTGCTGTGAAACTGATCTGTCTCCCCTTGTGGGTTAAGGACTTTCTATCTCTTGCTGCTTTCATGATTCTTTCCTTGCCTGAGTATTTTGTGAATTTCACTATGATATGCCTTGTTGATGGTCAGTTTTTGTTGAATCTAATGAGAGTCCTCTGTGCTTCCTGGATTTTGATGTCTGTGTCTTTCTCTAGGTTAGGAAAATTTTCCACTATGATTTCCTCACATAAATTTTCTACCCATTTTTCTATCTCTTCATCTTCTGGGACCCCTATAATTCTAATGTTATTCCTTTTCAATGAGTCACTCAGTTCTCTAATTTTTATTTTGTGCTCTTTTGCCTTAGTCTCCCTCTTTTTTCTGCTTCAATAATTTTGTCCTTTATATCACTGATTTGCTACTCTGCCTCATCTATCTGTGCTGCCATGGCATCCATTTGAGATTGCAGCTCAGTTTTAACATTTTTTATTTCATCCTGACTAGGTTTTACTTCTTTTACCTCCACAGAAAAGGATTCTACTCTATTTTCAACCCCAGCTAGTATTCTTATTACCGTGATTATAAATTCCGGTTCAGACATTTTGCTTGTATCTGTGTTGATTAAGTCACTGGCTGTCATTTCTTTCTGTTCTTTCTTTTGGGGTGAATTCCTTCGTTTTATCATTTTGGAGGGTGAAAAGGAATTAATAAAGTAACAAAAAATTAAAATTAAAAAATTAAAAACAACACAAAGAAATCAAATAAAGGATGCTAGATCCTAGGTGTGTTTTGGTTTAGTTGTTGAAATAATCTTGATAGATTAGAGAAAAAAGGGTAAGAAAAGATAATTTAAAAAAGGGAAAAAAGGAAAACATTAGAAAATTTGAAAAATGAATACAGTAAAATGGAATAAAATGAAATAATGAAAGTAAAATAGAATTTAAAAAATTTACAAAAAAGTAAAAAATATAGTAGAAAAAATTAAAAATCTTTTTAATAAAAATAGAAAATAAAAACATATTTTTCTCTTTCTGTTTCAAGAATAAGAAAATAAAATTTAAAAATTTAATAAAAAAAAGGAAAAAAATTAATAAAAGCACCAGTGAACAGAATGAAGTACGATTGAAATTACATCTGGTTTTCCATAGAAATCATCCATAAACTAAGCAGGGGGAGAGACATTTGTTTGTCTAGAGCACTGTGGGCCCAGTTAGTGTAATGGCCCCATTCTTGGTGTTTTTCCTGTACTCTCCCCTGCATCTGTTCTCTCTCCAGAAGCAAAAACAGCTCCCTGCCCTCCGCGGCTTCTCTCTCCCCCAGTTCACCTCTCTGTGCTGTGTACCTGCCGAGTTCTGTGGTTCTGGTTGTGCAGACTGTTGTGCTAATCCTCAAATCAGTTTTCTAGGTGTGAAGGATTGTTTAGTGTTGACCTGGCTCCATTTCAGGGATGAGATGCAAAAAAAAAAAAAACCACACTTCCATGCTATCCTGCCATCTTGCTCATCATTTTATTTCTTAAGAAGCTGATAGATTAAAGAAGCTTAATTTGTATTTGGTAACATATTGAGAAAATTGGTTAGGTGAGAAAATTTGTCCATCCCTTAATTGTATGTATTGAAAACATTTCTGAAAAATAAGCCAGAGCATCTTTGATCTTAAAGAAATCCTACTAGAAGTGCCAGGGTACTTTTATTTGAAAGGTGACCTTTTCCAAAGTTGATCCATTTTAGCTCATCACCATTTGACTTAATTAGAACTTCACTAATTCAGCTTCACTAATTAGAGCAAAGTTTAACATATGTCATTTAAATTCAGAAAACTGTGCCATATTTTAAAAGATTTAAAATACTGATTGATACTGATCTGAGTTCTATTATTAACTGCTTTTGTAACTGTAGCTTATTAAGAAAACAAATAAGGGGTGTCTGGGTGGCTCAGCCAGTTGAGTAGCTGACTTTGGCTCAGGTCATGATTGTGAGTTTGAGCCCCATGTCAGGCTCCGTGCTTACAGCTCAAAGCCTGAAGCCTGCTTCTGATTCTTGTCTCTCTCTTTCTCTGCCCCTCCCCCAGTCATGCTCTCTCTCTTTCTCTCTCTCAAAAGTAAATAAACATTAAAGAAGGAAAAAAAAGGAAAACAAAGAGCAAAGAAAAATAAGTATGCACTTCATTGCAGTGTAGTAAATAAGGGTACCATCTCTAAGAACAAGTGGTGACAATTGAGTTATTTGGGCAACTTTGGATAATTAATTTCCAGAATTATGAAGCTCTTAAACACTGCTATAAGTCTAATATCTTAGTAAAGTATTACAGAAGATTCATATATACATAATTTTTGTGATTCTGAAAAGCAAAGATACAAGTTATAGAAAGGTTAAATTATAAGGCCACTATAATCCTTAGAACTTGGTTGGAGAAATAATTTCTTTTACTATTTTATCTTTCTTGTAGTCATTCTGAGTCAAGTGTCTTTAAGTGGTGTTCATTCATTTAGTATTTGAATTTGAAAGGGAAGAAGTGTATATTTTAACTAATCTCCAATTGATATTTAGGTTATTTTCTTTATAATTGAGGCACCATATTTCAACAATATTAGCAGTAGCTGTGATTTTGTTACCAATTGAAATGATTTTTTTTTCTGTAACATAAAACTGAAAATATGGTTACACTTATAACTACTTCAAAGTTATGGTAGGTATACTACCTGCTAGATCTTGCAATACTCTACATTAATAAAGCAGCACATATATTACCATACTAAATTTATTTTCTAATATTTTAATTTATAAGTTAAATTTTATCATAGGTATGTATGCATAGGACAAAAAATGTGTATATAGAATTTGATACTATCTGTGGTTTCAGGCATCCACTGGGGATCTTAGAATATATTCCCCAGAGCTGAGGGGTGACTACTATGTTCATTGATTTGGTCTGTCCTGCCTGCATCTGTGATTTAAAATAATCCACATAACTGCCATAATCTAAAATCTAAAATAATCATAAAAAGGCCTTGCAAATAGGTTACAGTCTGTTCACATTGAGGTATTATTCAAACATCTGAGAAACAAGCAGGCACTGACTCCATAGCATAGATTCATTTAAGAATGGATGAGAACCAAGTCCTTAGATACATATAAAAGTATGAATATTATATATAAAGAAAGCAAAGTTTCAGTGGAAAGGTACAGAATATGATAACAAGAGTTCACAATATAAGGTTTGCCAAAACTTTTCAAAAATAAGTTCCAATAAAACCATTTTATAATATAAAGTAATAATTTTATCATAATGTATAGATTAATAAACAATTTCCATAAAAACAGAATAAACAATTTAAGCAACAACAGTACTATTTTATTGTCAAGAAAACACATACATACACTGGCAGAGATTGGCTAGAACTGACACATGTAAGTAGAACACCTCACTCTGCTTTTGATGCTAACCATTCCATTGTCTTGCTCTGTGCTTGCAGAAGACAATTTACATGGACAGTCTACTGGGTGGCTTCTCATTCAGGAAGTGAGTATTCACCTTGAACAGGTAAATCATAGAAGCAGCCTTTCTTTTCCACATTCCTTTGTTGCCTTAAACTCACACAAACACACACACATACACACACATTCATATATATATATGTATATATTTATATTTATATTTATATTTATATATTTATATTTATATTTATATTATTTATATTTATATTTATATTTATATTTATATTTATATTTATATGTTCTTTATTCTCACAGTTTGGCTTAAATCAAGAAAGGATTATTCCTGTTTTGTTTTTGCCTTCCCTCTTATTTAGATATGTGTCAGCAAACATGTTTTCTCCAGGGGTTGTTTCCTGCATCTATTTCCATGGAAATACCAAAACTTGCAAGTGAAAATCCATATACCATATTGCTTTAAAATGGGATAATGCTATTCCAAAAAGTGAATTTTCTTTGTATGTGATTTAAACTGATTTTAAAATAGAAAATAGCATTATGTTATGAAACATACTTATGAAGCAGAGTTGTCTTTTTAAAATAAATTGTGTAAAAAATAAAGCAAAAGTGTATGCTAAAATATCAAAAGCAGCCACAGCAAGGTGTAAATTAAATATTCTATAAAAAGTGGAACATTTTGATGGGATATTGAAGAAGTCAGTAAAAATATGCCTTTGAGTGACACTAGTGATAAAGCATTTGAATTTTTGTTTTATAGTCTGTATTCAAATAATTATATCCTTGACAAGGGAAGACAAAAAAAAATAGAGAACACACAAACAGAATAAATTTTAAATACACCCTCCCATGTGTCTCAAAATATTTGTAGCTGCCAATAGACAGCTTATCTTTTAAGTTAAAGTTAAGAAAATTTGCCTCAGAAAATTAATTCAGCAGCTAGAGAGTTTTTTTTAAAGCAAAAAGAAAAAACAAGAAAACGTCTGGGGTCAAGAAGATTTTTCCAATGAGTTCTTTAAAAAATTTGAAGTGAATTTATGAAATTCAGTCATCTAGAATATGAAACTAATAGCAAGATGTACAAAATATTCTACAAAGGTAATGTAAAGCAGATATCAGAGCTCAAAAAAACAAAAATAAAACTATAGAGCAATCTCTTAAAAAAACGGACAAATCTTGAATAACGTGCAAGCAAATTAAATCTAGCTGCACATTTTAGAAATAATTTTAATGCAAAATCTCAATATGATAATAGAGACAAATTTCATTATCATTCCCCAAATAAATTATATGATAAAATTTTACATGCATAGATGCTAAAAATTACTAATGGAAGAATGGGATAGATAGGTATACACATATATACATATATTCTTTTATACACACACATATTCTTTTTTTCTCATATTTTTGAATTTAAATTTTAGTTAACATGCTGTGCAGTATTGGTTTCAGGAGTGGAATTCAGTGATTCATCACTTACATACAACATCCAGAGCTCATCACCATAAGTGCCCTCCTTAATACCTATCACCCATTTGGCCATCTCTTACCCACTTCCCTTCAGCAACCCTCAGTTTGTTCTCTATCATTAAAAGTCTCTAGTGGTCTTCTCTTCCCCCTTGTCTTATGTTCTTCTGTTTTGTTTCTTAAATTCCACATTTGAGTGAAATCATATGGTATTTGTCTTTCTCTGATTGACTTATTTTGCTTGGCATAATACATTCCAGCTCTATCCAAGTAGTTGCAAATGGCAAGATTTCATTCTTTTTGATAGCTGGGTAATAGTCCCATTATGTGTGTGTGTGTGTGTGTGTGTGTGTGTGTGTGTGTGTGTATGTATATATATGCCACATCTTCTTTATCCATTAATCAGCCAATGGACATTTGGGCTCTTTCCATAATTTGGCTATTGTTGATAATGCTGCTATAAACATTGGTGTGCATGTACCCCTTTCAAACATGTATTTTTGTATCCTTTGGGTAAATACCTAATAGTGTGATTGCTGGATCATAGGGTAGTTCTATTTTTAGTTTTTTGAGGAATCTCCATACTGTTCTCCAGAGTGGCTGCACCAGTTTATATTCCCACCAACAGGGCAAGAGGATTCCTTTTCCTCTGCATCCTCGCCACACCTGTTGTTTCTTGTGTTGTTAATTTTAGCCATTCTGACAGGAACACACACATAATCTCATGTGTAATCTAACTATATATGTATACATATAAGTACACATACACACATGGAAACTATTAATATACATGGTGTATAGTTAATTAAAAAGTGCATGACTATATAAAGTGAAAATATATTTTTTTCTAAAACTTATTGAATACATCTTGACAAATTATAGAAACATGTAGGTGGGATTTCAATGAAATTCAGTGTAATGGATTATTCTATAAGATTTTTGAGAATTGGGTCAGTGATTTCTACAGATCATCTGGGAAAAAAACATGAGTAGTAGGAGCCAAGACAATTCTGAGAAAAAAGATTAACAAGGAGATAGATGTTTCCTTTAGACATTAATGTGTTATTATAGAGAAATAAATAAAATTATATAGTATTTCTGAACAAATAGACAAACTAGTGGAACAGGCTAAGAAAAGCCTTCAAATATTTTATATTTGTATTATAAATGTAACAATTAAAAGGAAGGATCCATCAATAATTGGAGCTGGGTAATTATTTAATTATTTTAAAAAATTATATGAGGCTTTACACCAAAATATTGTTTAAATGGATAAAATATTTAAATATAAAAGGTGAAACTGTAAGTAACTAGAGGTAAGTATAATTATTTTTTTATCTAATTTTGTCAGCTTACCAGCTTAAGAAACCAATAAAAATTGACACTTAAAACTTTAAAATTCTTTATTTGGGATGTGATTAAAATTGATAAAAAAGAAACTAGAAAATGTATACATCATGTATGATAAAATTTTAATGTATAAAGATTTTTTCTTACAAATTAATAAGAAAATGACAAAACCTTATCAAAAATGCAAAAGGCAGGGCGGGGCGCCTGGGTGGCTCAGTCAGTTGAGCGTCCGACTTCAGCTCAGGTCATGATCTCAGGGTCTGTGAGTTTGAGCCCCTTGTCAGGCTCTGTGCTGACAGCTGGGAGCCTGGAGCCTGCTTTGGTTCTGTGTCTCCCTCTCTCTCCCCCCCCCCCCACTCATGCTCTCTCTCTCTCTCTCTCTGTCAAACATAAATAAACATTAAAAAAAATTTTTTTAATGCAAAAGGCATTTCATAAGAGAAGAAATAAAAAACCCTAAAATTTGACATTAAAAAAACTAGTTTCCAAACATACAAATTAAAACATGGTTTGCACTTTTCAATAATTAAATTAGAAAACAAATTAAAATATGTATTTTTGGCATGATTGTACTGAAAATGGAGCTGTGATACCTTGCTACTGTAATGGAAGCTGCTATATAATCTTTCTGGTAAGTAATATGGTACCCAGTTTCAAAAACATAAAATTGTCCATTTTCTTTCTGCTCACTTTGAGCCTTATCCTAATAATGAAAAATAAACATAAAATAATGTAACAGGATCTGCACTCTAGCATAATTTGTCATGGTACAGATTAGTAATAATATAAATGTCCAACAACAGCAGTTCAGTAAATTATAGTGCCTCCATACAATGAAGTGAAAGGTACATATTATAGATCAGAGAGGAATTCACATCATAATGTAAAAATTTTTATATACATGCATACATATCATACATAGAATCTTTCAAAAATGTATACATATATATGTACAAAATGTATATCCACATTTATATGTTTATATTTATATTTATATTTATATTTATTTATATTTATTTATAGGGAGTCATAAGTTTACCTAACTAGAGTATTACTAATGTACTATGAATGGTGTAATTAAAATGTTTTCTGGTTACAAATAATCTCTCTCAGAATGTTTTTACATTAACATACTACTTTTATAATCTGAAAATGTTATATTGATTTTTAAAGCAGAAGTATCATGTTCTTTTTCATTCTTCTGTCTATTGTTATTTTTCTAATATAGCTTTATTTTCTCAAAAAAGCACCCACTACCTGATGCTTAGGGAATAGAATGCACATGCAATGGGCAATGTTTTCCTATCACTTGGCTAAAGTTTTCTATTTAATTGACCCAATGACTTTCTGGTAGGGAATGATTTTGGAATGACGTTTAGCTATGAGCAGAAGAAAATATAAATTGTTTAGTGTATGAAATTCAGATTGAAGTAGTCAATTTTTGGGGTACCTGGGTGGCTCAGTCAGTTAAGCTTCTGACTTCAGCTCAGGTCATGATTTTGCAGTTTGTGAGTTCAAGCCCCATGTCTTGTCGGAACAGAGCCGGGAGCGTGTTTCAGACTCTGTGTCTCCCTCTATCCCTGACCCTTCCCTGCTCACACACACACACTCTCCCCCCCCCCCCCAAAAATAAATGAACATTAAAAAAAACCATAATTCGTCAATTTTCCCTCTCTTACCTATTGTGGGAGTTCTTCATCCTCAGTCTCCCTGAAGGTTGAAAATACTGTGAATTAACATTTTATTCAAGAACAAATTCAATTGAAATTGAAAGCTTCCATCAGTAAAGTTGGAGGGAATACAAACGAGGCTCTCTTATGATATAATTCTAATTGAGTATACCTCTTACCTTGGAAAATTAGTTTATTGAAAATCACATTTTTTGGATAACTACAGTTAATTCCATGTAATTGAATGATTCTCTGTTTTCAGAGGTGTTTAACCCCGAAAATATACATTTTAAATTTCACTGTAAGCAAAAGTTAGGCTATCTGCCTTCAGACTGCAGTGGTGCTTACCACAAAATCTTGTAGATTAGTAATTTCTGCTTCTGCTTAACATAGCATCCAACTACAGCTGTGTCCTCGTATTCTGTGATGTGAACCTCATATTGAAGGTTCATATGGTATGTCAGGTTGCCCTTGGGCTGATAAATTCTGTCCAACTTGAAAGCTTGCCAGTTGAGAGATTTTAAATTACATTTTTCAGCATATTTTATACTTCATACCATTCTTAAATAAATTTTTGGTTGGCTATATGTATGTGTGTGTGCATGTGGGTATAGTTTTGACAAAGTAATAAACTCAACTTGAAACAGCTTCCATATGTAGTTATGAAACCACTGCAAATATCAAATAACTCTAAAAGGAGTATATACAATGTAAAAAAACAACAACAAAAGCTGTACTGAGGCTTAATATGAATGGCAAAACTTGCTTTTTAAAAAGAATATTGGGAGCTCTCAAAATCTCTGAGATAGTCAGGGAGTCAGGCTCTCCGTTGAGAACGCTCACGTTCTCCTCTCATTCTATTCTGACAACTCCTCTGCCAGTGTTGTGTTGAGCACAGGTGCTACAGTTTAAAATGCTGACAGTAGGTAAGGTCACTGGTCTGCCACCACAGCTGTGGGAACCTGAATGCCTCTCCACTATTTACTACCCTTCTTGTTTGCTGGGTTAGATTCCATTTGGCAACTCCTTTTTCCTTCACCCTCTTTGCTTAGAAAACCTCCTGTGAATGTGCTTCATCAGTGAAGGGTATTTCATGCTTGCACATCGCAGGGGACTTTAGGAAGGTAGGTTTCTGGGTTTTGTTTTAGGAATGAGAGGATCTAACATAGAAAACCTGAAAAAGTATATTTTGAACAAAAGAGGGATGTTCAAAAGTCATTGGTAAATATAACAGAAATGTTTATTAGAGTCAGTTCTTTAGCTGTCCAATTCAAAATACTCCCTCTTGAAAGCTTGAACACAGTGTATGTACCGCAAATAATGCAACTATTACTCATACAAAGAAAATGTTGCTTTCCTTTGTCTCCAAATGTAAATTAACAAATATTTCAATAGTTAATGCAACCTGCTTCAAGTACAAATTGTCATAGTGTTTTTTTCTTTCTTGAGTTTTAACTTTTGATATTCTATATACTATGAACTAAATTGCTAAAGTTAACAACCACCAATAACAGTCTATGTATAAAAAGAAAAGAACATGAAAAAGGGAGAGATATACATGAATATCCTATTAATCTGGTGTTTATGACACTGAAAGAATTAAGCCTATGGGTGGACATCCTAGCCCCTAAGTCTGGGATCGAGTTTGAGTGCTAGTCCAGATCCAGTCTGACCTTCCTGTACCTCACGCTTTGGGCCTGGATTTAGTATACAACAATTCCAAAGCAGGTCACAAAGCTTTGTTTATTACAATTTCACCTCATCTCCCAATACAGCACATGATTTCAGCCTCCTTCAGGGTCAAGGGCTGGGCTTCTGCCCAGGCTCCATTGAGTTTGCAGAGCTAGTGACTGAAAGCAGCTTCAGTGTCTGGGTCCTTCCAAATGAAACCACCAAGGTTCTAACTTTCCCAATGGCTACCCAGAGGGACTAGCTAACACAACCTGGAATAGAAAGGCCGTACCTCCCTGTGGGTTGGGCTTTGACTAGTGGAAGCCAGGAGATGGTGAAGACTCCAGTGGGTTCATTGCTTCCCTTTCCTGACTACATGAACTAGAGGTAGTGGTTTCATATGGCCTCTCCAAAACACTTCTTTCACCAAGAAACCAGCTGTGTTCTCTCAAGAAGCTGCAAAAGCTAAAAAAAAATGCATCACCCTGTATTTGTTTTGCCTCCTGCTTTATCTTCTTTTCTTTCTTTCTTTCTTTCTTTCTTTCTTTCTTTCTTTCTTTCTTCTTTCTTCAATATTGCCCCTGGAATTGAATATCCCCAAAACTTTAGCACATAAACTTTTCCTTGTTATATTTGTTATATTTTCTAGGGTGCCCAGATGAAGACATTATGTTTCTACAATTATCAGAAGGCCATCACTGTATTTGTGCTTGCTCTCTTTATTAATTATTCAATATTTCATTTGCCCTCAGCCATTATTATAGGAAATTGAGGTTGGTTTCATCATGAGGTAAATCAACCTACTATTTTTCAAGAATAGCATTAGTTGGTGATCTTGTTTGATGTTTCTGTAGTCTTTATGAAATTTCTGGAGCCTTTTAATAAGTTTTACTATCAGATTAGGAGGCACCCTAGGAAGACCTTGGTTTATACATATACTACAATATTCTTCCTAGCAAACCTGTTTTCTCTTGGTAATCAGGATTCACAACCCTCTATTTTGCATCTTTGTCCTATAGCAGAAGGAGCTTGAAATGGACAAATGAAAGCTTCAGCCTCTAATTCATGAAACCATTGTGGAGGCCCTTCATGAAATAACTTACCTTTGTGTTCTAAAAATCTCCTGGAAGAGCTCTAAGATAAGTAGCAGAACCCAGGGACATATCTGGGAAATATTAACTAGAGTGGGATTCACTAGGTATGAGAGTGAGGGATCTACACATACTTCTATCCTTTATTTCCTGTATTCAAGGTTTGGTTCAGAGAATATACATACTTCACCTTGGATAACATCCTAATTTTGTTAGATGTTGTCTTCTGTCTTATTTCCATTCAGACAACTTCAATTCTCTGTAAAGTCAAGTGATTTGATTGATATAGTAACTGCTAAGGCAGTAATTTCTGTGAGTGTCAGGTTATTGACTTAATTTTGCCTGTGTGAAATTAGTTCTTTCATCAGAAACAATGTTGTGCATAAGGCATTCAGTAAGCTCAGAGATGGGGTTGCTAGAAGAGACATGTCAGAGGGGAGGACAATTTAACTCCAGGCTAAATGTTTACTACAGTTAGGATAAATTATTACTCCCTTTGTGATGGAAGAAGTTTAATGTTTCAATCCACAATCAGGTAGCTATCTAGATCCGTAGGGAATATTAAGTTTAGGGTTGGTCTCTTTTCACTGTTGCTAGAAAATTGGATGCTCAGCAGAGGCTGAAGCTAGTGAGCCATGGAATGGGGAGGTACTTGTTTTTGCATCACCTCTGACTCTGCCTTGGCCAATGGATCATAGCATCCATTGGTCAAGCAGTAAGAAGGCATGGGAAAGGGACTGACTGAAAATCATCAGAGTATGGAGAGTCCTCATTGTACTGGGGACCTTTTGATGACGATTCACATGGAGTATAATATTCTTACATTTGAATTCATTCCAAATGTTCCCTCCACACACTTCTTTCTAAAACAACCAAGAAACCAACCCCTATGTACCAATTTTTCTAAGTTCTTCTACATCCAAATAATTATTTCCCACCCACTCATGTAGATTTTTAATCTGCGTCTTATTCAGCCTTCTCTTTTGCCAAACGGATTGGATGCCATACAATCTAACTTGTGTGTAGGGCTAAAATGTCACAAGTCCTGTTTCCAGCATATTTTGAAAAGTCTTCAGTAAATCACTTGACTCTTGTTTTAGCATGTACCTCCATCTGCAATTGTGGGTTGAGGGAAGAGTGGAAGTTTGGCAGAGGTGAACACAGTGAGAACATGAGCTACTTGTTAACGTAACACACCTGTGCTTTCAGATCCTGTTCACATTTGTATTTCATGATTTAGTTCTGAGGAACATGCATGATTTTTCTGGTTTATAACATCTGGTAACACCTAGTTACCTCGCTACCTATAATCAGGTATTCAATCTTTACTAGGGCAAGGAACAAGCCAATAATTATTTCTCTACAGGAAAATAATTACTTGTGAATAAAGTCCCGGTTTTACCCTAAAACCATAGGATTCTCTGTGTTACAGCTTACCACAATACTACATGACATCCAGGTATGACACAGATACTCTGAACAATGTTAAATTCCCTAGATTACAAGGTCTCAGAGAAAGAGCTATAGATGTACAATCCAAATCAGTTAAAATATCTTCGTTTTGCTATTTTTTCTCTCATACTGTAGAATATTGAACTACCCAGTAAATGAATCAGAGCAACACACTCAAAACAATATTTTTTCCTGTAAACTATTAAAGGGTGTACCACATGTTGTGTCTCATTCTTTGTGGTGAAGAGTGCAAGGTGAAGCAAACTGTCTTCAATTTTGGAAGGAACTTGAAATTTCCAGGCTTCTAAATTCTCCAGAACTTCACAGAAGAATCAGGCCCCTGTATTTTAATAAGAATCATTTCTCACCCTCTGGAAATAGCAACTTACCAAGTCATCTGGCGACCTGCTGCTTTCTGTTCACCAGGTCTTATGAGCCTGCTGTAATCAGGTAGCCGAGAACATACAGTCTTGGGAGAAAGATAAAAAGGTCTTGAGTGGTATAAAGCCACTGAAGTCAGTAAGTTAATAAAGGTATAATTTTACCCCTATGAAATTAGTGCAAACAGATCCTGTTTTTTTTTTTTTTTTTTTTTTTTGCTAGCTTATAAGATAGAGGAAGAAAAACATTCCAGACCAATACTTGCATATAATTTGCTGGGAATTTTGTTAATACGCTTGGGAAGATATCACATGAATATGAAGTGATAATGAATATAATGTGGAATAACATTAATGATTGGAATCACTAGTTAATTGAATTTATGATAACTCATTCATTCTTAGAGATCTCCCTTCTTCTGCATAGAACAAAAGGCATATTAAAACATAGTGTGATTGAAATCACCACTCCTCTATCTCTTGTCTTTATTAGTGGGACTAATCTCCAGGACTTAACCAAGTTAAGTATATGATATTGCTAATGTTACACATTTTTGAAAGAAAGTATATGATGTTTAATTTCATGAGTCAACTTAACTGGCCTATGGATTGCCCAGATAGCTAGTAAAACATTATTCCTGGGTATGTCTGTGAGGCTGTTTCTGGAGAGATTAGCATTTGATTGAGTAGGATGAGTAAAGTGATCTGCCCTCACCAGTGTGGGTCACATCATACAATCTGTTGAGGGCTTGAATATAACAAAAGGTGAAGGAAGGGTAAATTCCCTCTCATTTCTTGAACTGGGGTTTCAATATTTTCCTGCTTCCAGACATCAGAGTTTTTGGTTCTTGGGACTTTGGACTCCAGAACTTATTCTAGCAACCCTCTGGTTCTCAGGTCTTGGGACTGAGACGAGCTTTCCTGGCTCTGCAGCTTGCAGACAGCAGACTGTGTAATTTCTCAGCCTCCATAAGCACATGAGACAATTCCCATAATAAATATCGCCATCTATCTATCTATCTATCATCTATCCATCCATCCATCCATCCATCTATCCATCTATCCATCTATCCATGCATCTACTTACCCATCCATCCATCCATCTATCCTATTGGTTCTTTGTCTCTGGAGACCCATGACTAATGTAAGGCCCAAAGATCAAGAACTTCCATGTGGCTCTTTCAGCCTTATTCCCACAAGACAGATAGTTCTATGGATATTCTCTCAGTTGCTTATTATATTTATTCTCATCTTAATTTGGAAACCAGAGTTTGGTTCAAAAAGCCTACTGAATGCATTTAAGTTAAGTCTCCATTTATCACCTAATTCCAAGAAACTACTACTTGGACAAATGGACTAAAGTGTTTTAGATTCATAAGGATTAATATTAGCACAGAGGCAGTTATAATCCAAACGTCCATGAAATGTCTGATTTTTTCCATTTCCTACTACACAAATGCTTTAGTAAATGCCTATAGGTCTTTTTGGGGAAAGCATAAAATTTATAGCACATCCTTCTATTATTCCAGGAGTCTCTTCAATTGTGTCCACTGTTTCATGATCTATTGTCCTGTTCTCTGTGTTCCACTAGGAATTCAAACATCTCTCAAAGGGTAAAATTATTGTAAGATCAGCAGGGTTTTAATAAACATGTTTAATGCCGGGGCGCCTGGGTGGCTCAGTCGGTTGAATGTACGACTTCAGCTCAGGTCACGAACTCATGGTTTGTGAGTTTGAGCCCCGCATCGGGCTCTGTGCTGACAGCTCAGAGCCTGGAGCCTGCCTCAGATTCTGTATCTCCCTCTCTGTCTGCCCTTCCCCTGCTTATGCTCTGTCTCTCTCTGTCTCTCAAAAATAAATAAAAATGTCTAAAAAAAACCATGTTTAATGCCAATATTATTTTTCTTTTCACTACTAAGGCATTCTGTTTGAATTCTAAAACATAAGCAAGAATTACAGCAATGGTATTCTTTTATTTAACTACTGCCATCACAGAATTAATTAAATGTGATTTCAAAATGGGATGAACAAAATCCAAACTTTCTTTTAGATGGTCATAATATACAAAAAAGGATTTTAAAATTGTATTGACAGGTTAAAATGCAAAACAAGAAGCTTTTAATGAGGATTTACCAGTTGTCTCTAATAGTGTGGTAACATTTACCTCTATCATTTGATGTCTTGGCTATGGTTAAGCTCTGAATGGGGCTTCTGTCAGTGAAGAAAAAAAAATCTCAATTCTCATGAAGAAATCAATTAATATTTTTTTTTACTTTAGCAATCTAGACACTGTAAGCATCTTTTTACCACATTGCTCAAAAGCTTAAAAAAAAACTATGACTTTCAATATATATCTATGTTAGATAAACTTTTTTATTGATGATTAAAGGTGATAAGATATAATGCTAAAGGTCTTCTAGAGGTAACATTTTATTAGAAGGCAAAATGTTATAAAGAAAAGAGCACATGTTTCTATATCAGAGAGACCAACTTTTGCATAATGGATCTGCCACTAGTTTTTTAAGTTAGAGATTTAACTTTTCTGAACCCTGCTTTATGAACTTGAATTAGAAATAGAAACACCTACCTTATAGTTTCAGCAATAATATGTAAAAATCATGTGGTACGTGTGGTGACTATCAAAGAGTAGTTATTGGTTATATGATTTAAAACAGAAAAATTATGAAATAATTATTTCATTTAAATGTATTCTGCATAAACATATTTGAAAAGATTCATATCATTGATATGAATCTTTATAACGTTTTGTGGCAGCAACGTCTCCCCTTCCATGGCCTACCCACCCATATTTCAATCACCCTTTATGAATGATTATGCAGACTAACACTGGGGCTTAATTTATCCTGGGCATTGAGGGCCCTCAGCAGTTGTTGAATGTGTGGTACAGAGGTTTAGGAGGCCACAGCAGGGACTCACACACCAGGTGCAACTAAAGGGGGCAGTATTTTTAACTATTTTAAACTTTGGTCTTTAGAGTAAAATTTAATCTGAAGGAAGAATTTTATGCTGCCCATATTTTTAAAACCACTAGCCTAGACCATTTCTTCCTAGCTTTTTGAGGATAACAGAAAGTAGTAATCATAAACAAGAGCCAGATTGATGTCATTTTCTGTTTCTCCATTAAATACCTACTGTATATAAATGGGGGACATTAAATTGAGTCTAACCTGAGCACAAGGCCATGTGTTTTTATGTCTCTATAAAAGGAAATTTAGTTTTCATTGTAGTGTTTTCCCTTCTATTAAAATGAAGTAACTCTAATTCTCATCATTAAAATATACTTATTTCAAAATGTATTATATTTTCCCTTTTACAACTTCTAAAGTTTGTCTCCATTTCCTCTCTTCATGAGTTTAAGAAATAACAGCTAACATTATGTAACATCTAAAATTTGTGTCAACATTCTCTGATCTTTAAAAAAAAAAGCACACACTTTGTCAAACATTTTATTGCTACTCTTCCATGCTGTTCAGATTTATTTTTTCTTTCATTTAGCATTTAAAGAAAATGGATTTGTCTATTTTTTTCTGGAAATGAGCAGGTCTGGGCTGAAATAAGAGGTCTGGAGTCCCCAGAGATATTCCTGGCAGCACATATTGAGTCCCTACTACCTTGATTTGGGGTGCTTCCACTTGGGAATATAGTAGGTACAGTGCATATAGCTTGGGACTATCTTTATAAATCATTCATGCATGAACATTCTTGGAAATAACTCTTTTTGCCCTTGCATTTTGTATTTATCCTAAAGAGCATTGCTTGGCCTAGCTGAAGTTGTGTTTTTCAATACCACCTTTCTAAGGCATCACATTTTTAAAAATTTTTTTTAATGTTTATTTATTTTTAGAGAGAGACAGAGACAGAGACAGAGACAGAGCTTGAGAGGGAAAGGGCCAGGGAGAGAGGGGAGACATAGAATCTGAAGCAGGCTCCAGGCTCCGAGCTGTCAGCACAGAGCCCGATGTGGGGCTGGAACTCACGAACCGCGAGATCATGACTTGAGCCAGAGCCGGGACGCTTAACTGACTGAGCCACCCAGGCGTCCCTAAGGCATCACTTTTTTTTTTTTAATTTATCACAGCTTTCTGTCAAAAAAGATCTCTGAAGTCTAAGTCACTTCCTTTTGTATAGCACTTGCCATATCCACTGACAAAAAAAGAAACAAACAAAAAAGTCCCACAAAATCTCCCAGTACAAAATAACAAGAACAAAAATTCAAAGCCTTTTATCCTAACAAGCACTTAGCAGAGTTATCAGATTATAATTGAATATTATTTAAAATTAAATCAAAGATAAGTTTTACCTCTCCAATATCAATTAAAAACTTACAAAATTATCAGGAAATGCTACTAGAAATTTGTATTATGGATATATAACCTAAAAGAAAAACTCAATATCCATGAAAACCTCTCAGAACAAAGATGTCATTGTCATATTTATTATCATAGTAACAACAGAAACAAAGACAATAATAATGACAATTCTTCATCTCAGTTATTTACTAGAGCAATGGGTGCGCTGACTGGAGAATTTTCTGAGTGGAATATTGTGTGTTCCTTTGAAATTATAATTACAGAGTTTATAAAAGACTTATGCGGACATACTAAGTAAAAAAAATTAAGTAAACGTGAAATTGTGACTATGTAAATATGCAAAAATTCATAGCAAAAAGCTAAAATGAAATGCCCTACATTTTATAGTTGTTTTGAAGAATTGAGGTATTTGGGTAATTTTCTTCTTCATTTTATTTGCCTTGCTTTCAGGTTTATTCATTTAAAAATATTTACTGAATATCTATTGTGATGAAGCAATTACTAGGAGAATTGGGATGATAATAATAGCAAGTCAGTTAAAGTCATTTTCTCATGGAGCTTTCAATGTAGTGAAGGTAATGGTTATTAAACATAATTACACAGAAACTTCTGAAATTACAGTGAAGAGAGGTAACATGAAATGAAAACATATAAAATAAACACATAACTTGCTTTGAAGATTTACTTTTTGGAACAAGTAACATTTTGTATTTGTCAAGTTTCCCCAGAGAAACAGAGCCAATATGTATCTAGGAACAGATTTATTATAAGGTTATGGAGGCTAAGAAATCACAAGATGTGCAAGATGGAGATCCAGAAAAGCCAGTGATATTGTTTAAAGGCCTGAGAGCCAAAACTCTGACGATGTAGATTCTAGTTTGAATCTGAGGCCCTGAGAACTGAAAATAGGATAACAGCAGGATAACTTCGATGTTCCAGCTCTAGCAATCAGGCAGAGAACAAATTCAACTTTTCTTTGCCTTTTTCTTCTATTCAGGACTTTAATGAATGA
The DNA here is from genome assembly GCF_023721935.1 of Panthera uncia. NCBI lineage: Eukaryota > Metazoa > Chordata > Mammalia > Carnivora > Felidae > Panthera > Panthera uncia. The sequence goes on along the minus strand of NW_026057580.1, from coordinate 39,347,145 downwards.
GATGATGCCCTCTCACATTGTGGGGGTCTGTATGATTTATTCAGTCTACCAAATAAAATACTAATTTCTTCTAGAAATACCCCCCACAGACACACTCAGAAAAAATGTTTAACCAGACACCTGGACATCCCAAGATCTAGTCAACTTGATATGTAAATAACCATTACACATATACTTTCTGAATTGATAATTTTCATAATGGAATTTTTTATTTCATAGTAATAAACATTCTTGAGCATAGTTCTCAGTCCAAGAATTAAAACAACACCAAAAGTTGAAATGTACCAATGTATTCTTTCTCTATGTCCTCCAGAAGACAAGCACCATGTTTAATTTTGAATTTATTACAGTTGAAACTTTTTTTGCCTTTTATTATCATTAAATATTCTTAAATATATAACAATTATATGGTTTATTTTTACTAGTTTTACTCTATAATATGCTCTTTATGTTATGTATAACCTTCTGGTACTTGCATTTTTACTCAATATTATATTAAATTAGACATTTCTAGTGTTCATAATTGTTCTCCTTTTCCTAGCTTTCTCATAGTTGGTTAGGGTCACAGGATAAATTTTGACCAATAGACACTAAGCAGAAGTAGTGTGTGTTATTCTGGGCTGCAGTAATTAATTGTTGCTGTACAACTGGCTCTAATGCTCTCTTTTTACATGATCGTGGAGGAGTTTCACTGTTAAGTTGGTGTGGTATTAAAGAGTCAAAGCATCCTGAATATATAAGCCACTGAAGAAAGGCCAGGGGGTCATGAAAATTATGTAGACCATGGATTAGCAGCTATAGTCCATGGTCCAAATCCAACATGCTGCCTATTTTTGAATACAAAATTTTGTTGGAACATAGCCATGCCCATTCATATATATATTGTCTTTGGCTGTTTTCATGCTTTGATAGGTGTGATAGAGACTGTATAACCCATAAAACCTAAAATACTTACTATCTAGCTCCTTACAAAAAAGTTTGCTGATCCCTGCTCTAGATTGAGGGCACTATTAGAATGAACAATGCTAAACCTTTGTGCTGTTTAGTCATCAAGATTAGCATATGTTATTTTTGCAGTGGCATGATGTGTCCTACCTCAACTAATGCACTAATATTCATCCATATCATGACATGTAGCTGTAGCTCATTCATTTTCAGTGCTGTTCAGCACTCCTTTTCGTGATTATCGCATAGTTTATGTAACCAAGTCTCTGCTGATGGAATTTCAGTTATTTGTAATTTTTTTTTAACAAAAAGCATTGCTTCAAAGATTTCAATTTTCTGTAATGGAAGAATAGCTCCTATTATACCAAGCCTCCCATAGTTAAAAACTGTAAACTCTAGACATAATAAAAAAATTATTTGGGGGGCACTGAAGAGTGGACTGAAAGAAGGGAGATACTTGTTAGGGTCACTAATTGGAAGAAAAGAACTGTACTGTGTGAACTTTTATGCCTTTTAGACTAAGGCCCCAGTACATGCTGTATTAGGTGGCAAAAAAAAAAAAAAAAAAAAAAAAAAAAAAATTAAAAAAATCTTTCATTATTCTGGTCTTGAAAATCCATAGGATAGAATTTGATACAGCCATGACAACTGAAAACTGAGAAACAGAGATCATGGAAAGGAAAGAGACAAAGAGGCAAGATGAAATTTATTTGTATAATTTCTGCTCAAATCTTTGTGTAGCCCCTAAACTGCACATGTGCTAGGTACATTCTGGGCAATTCCTTCCAAGCAGGAAGTGAGGTAAAATTACAACAGCCACTCACCACAAGGAAAACTATCGGTAGTCTGAATTTGAATTAAGACAAGATACCTTCCTGTAAAAAAAAATCCTTTTTTGAGAAACACAACAAAATCCAGAGTGTTTATAATGTGTAATTCATAAGACTCAGGATAAAGTCTACTATGCCCTCCAGTATATTTTTTAAAAAGGAAGTGATTAACTATACTCAAAAGAAAAGACAATCAGTGAAAAATGAACCTGAGATAAGATGATAGAATTAGCAGACAAGGATTATGAGAGCAGTGGTTATTGCATCTATGATTATGGGTATGAAGGAAAATTTGCCTCTAATGAATGAGAGAAATGAAATGTCAGATCATCAATAGAGACTTTAAGAAACAAGTGGAAATTCTATGGCAGAAAAACAGACACTCAGATCAATGGAACAGAATGGAGAACCCAGAAATGGACCCACAAAATATTTGGTCAACTCATCTTTGACAAAGCAGGAAAGAATATCCAATGGAATAAAGACAGTCTCTTTAGCAAATGGTGCTTGGAAAACTGAATAGCGACATGCAGAAAAATGAACTTGGACCATTTTCTTACACCATACACAAAAATAAACTCAAAATGGATGAAAGACATAAACATAAGACAAGAAGCCGTGAAAATCCTAGAGGTGAAAGCAGGCAAAAACGTTTTTGATCTCGGCCACAGAAACTTCTTACTCAACACATCTCTGGAGGCAAGGGAAACAAAAGCAAAAATGAACTACTGGGACCTCCTCAAAATAAGAAGCTTCTGCACAGTGAAGGAAACAATCAGCAAAACTTAAAGGCAACCGATGGAGTGGGAGAAGATATTTGCAAACAACGTATCAGATAAAGGGTTAGTATCAAACTCAACACCCAAAAACCAAATAATCCAGTGAAGAAATGGGCAAAAGACATGAATATACACTTCTCCAAAGAAGACATCCAGACAGCCAACCAATACATGAAAAAAATGCTCAACATCACTCATCATCAGGGAAATACAAATCAAAACCACAATGAGATCCCATTTCACACCTGTCAGGATGGCTAACATTAACAACTCAGGCAACAACAGATGTTGGCGAGGATAAGGAGAGAGAGGATCTCTTTTGCATTGCTGGTGGGAATGCAAACTGGTGCAGCCGCTCTGGAAAACAGTATGGAGGTTCCTCAAAAACTTAAAAATAGAACTACCCTACGACCCAGCAATTGCACTACTGAGTATTTATCTAGGGGATACAGTTATGCTCTTTCGAAGGGGCACATCCACCCCAATGTTTATAGCAGTATTATCAACAATAGCTAATGTATGGAAAGAGCCCAAATGTCCATCAACGGATGAATGGATAAAGAAAATGTGGTATATACAATGTAGTATTACTCAGCAATCAAAAAGAATGAAATCTTGCCATTTGCAACTATGTGGATGGAACTGGAGGGTATTATGCTAAGCGAAATTAGAGAAAGACAAATATCATGACTTAACTCATAGGAGGAATTTAAGATACAAAACAGATGAACATAAGGGAAGGGAGGCAAAGATGATATAAAAACAGGGAGGGGCACAAAACATAAAAGACTCATACAGAGAACAAACAGAGGGTTGCTGGAGGTGTTCTGGGAGGGAGGATGGGCTGAATGGGTAAAGGGCATTAAGCTGTCTACTCCTGAAATCATTGTTGTACTATATGCTAACTAACTTGGATGTAAATTAAATAATAAATAAATTAATCTGAGATCTGAATATATATATATATTCATATATATATATATATATATATATATATATATATACACCCAAGTAAATTAAAAAAAGTTACAAATGGAAACTCTAGAATTGAAAAATACCATATCTGCAGTATCTGAATGGGCTTAATAGCATATTAGAAATGACAAAAGATTTCGGGACATATGAATAGAATTAACCAATGCAGAGAAAGAAAAAGTAGACATATCCAGAGTTCTGTGGGACAATTTCAGAAATTTTAAATGTCCATAGTTAAGGTTCTTGAATTAAATGAGAGAGAGAGAAATGGGGGAAAAAGTGTTTGAAATAATATCAAAATTCCTAAAGTTGGTGAAGAACATACTTGATGGGTACAAGAAGTTCAGTTAACCTCAAGCTGAATACATATAAGAAATCACCCTTAAGGATATTATGGTCAAATTATCAGAAGTTATTAAGGAATTGCAAATTAAAACAACAATGAGATACTGCTATGCAACTATTAGAAAGCCTCAAACCCCGAATACTGAAAACACCAAATGGTAGCAAGGGCACAGAGTAACAGAAACTCTAATTCATTTCTGGTGGGATTGCAAAATGGTACAGCCACTTTGGAAGGCAGTTTAGTGGTTTCTTACTGAACCCAACATACTCTTACCATGTGATCCTGCACTCACATTCCTTGGTCTTTATCCAAATGAGTTGAAAACTTTTGTCTATCAAAAAATATGTATATAAATGTTATAGCAGCTCTATTCATAATTGCTAAAATGTAGATGCAAATAAGATGTCTTCAGTAGGTGAATGGATATGAACAAATCCAGACAAGGGACTATTTTTCAGTGATAAAAATAAATGAGCTATTAAGCCACAAAAAGACATGAAAGAATCTTAAATATGTATTGATAATTAAAAAAAGAGTAGTCTGAAAAGCTAAATACTTGTCAACTGCAATAATATTCTGGAAAAGGCAAAACTATGGAGATGGTAAAAAGATTAGTGGTTGACAGAGACTGAGGGAGAGAGAGGGAGTTATGAATAACTGTAGCACATGAGATTTTTAGGACAGTGAAACTAACTACTCTGTATGGTACTATAATAGTGGGTACTTGTCATTATGCATTTGCCAAAAGCCATAGAATAGATGGATGAAAGACAACTCTCAGGTAATGAGATTTGGCTGGAACTGCACTAATCTTAGAGAATAATTTGAGGATGATGAACCTAGTAATGATTACAGGGGATGTTTCAAGTTATTTATTTATTTTTAATACCAAACACAGTAATTGTTGCAAAACATGTGCCATGTTTATAAAATTTTTAACATAGTTTTACTAGTAATATTTTATATTAGTAATACTAGTACTATACTTTGATATTTTAATTACTATTAAAGTTTTCTAGGTATTCTTGAAAGTGATTCTCATGTGCTATTCTCTGGCTTAATTCTTTTGAGGATGTATGATTCTACAATTCTAGAAATATTTTTCTGTTTTTGATTATTCAGCATCAATTTAAATTCAGTGCATGGTAATTTCTTTAAAAATTATTAGAAGTTTTCTTATAAAATTAGATAAAGGGAAGTGTATTTCATTAGTGAAGTCAAGATAACATTTTAGATTTGACTTTTGATCCCCAAGTTAACAATTAACCAAATAATTACAACTCCACATTTTCTTCGTCTCCAATTGTTTCAGTTCAAGAAGATTTGGTTTGGGAGCTTAGTTTACAGTTTGTATAATAGTAATGTTGAAATGAAAAAGAGTATCATAAAGCAACACAATTTTAATATGCCCATAACGTTCTTGACATTTTGAAAACTTAGTTGAAATAATAAAAGGAAACAATGAGTTGAAATATAGTTACATGCAATAGAAAGTTTTATGGTGGACGCCTGGGTGGCTCAGTCAGTTAAGCCTCTGACTTTGGCTCAGGTTATGATCTTGTGGTTCATGAATGAATTAGAGCCCCGCTTCCGGCTCTGTGCTGATAGCTCAGAGTCTGGAGCCTGCTTTGGATTCTGTGTCTCCTTCTCTCTGCCCCTCTCTGCTCCTGTTTCTCTCTCTCTCTCTCTCTCTCTCTCTCTCTCTCTCAAAGAATAAATAAACATTAATTTTTTTTTTTAAAAAGAAACTTTTATGCTAGACCGGTGAAAAGGAAGTTAATAGGTCTCATTCACATTCTCTGTAACTGTTATTCTACAATGTTAGTTAATTACTGCAGAAGAGGTGGTGTTTCTGCCAAATTTCCCAGTGTACTTTGGCATTGCCCTCTCCTTGTCTGTTTCTGAGGTCTATTTGGTAAAGGAGTGCAGATTTTAGAATCTTCACTGAAATTTGACTGTTTTGATCCTCCTTTCAAAGAGAAGATGTAAATGAGAGCCCTGAGGGACTATTAAATAACAATAAGGTACAAATAAATAGATTCTGATCAACTGGATGATAACATTTGTTCCGAGTAGAAAGAAAAGGTGGATAAAATATGAAAAATTAAAGTACTCCATTTGTTCCTTCAGAATAGAAATGACTTTTATCATATTTCGTTTTCTTCATGATGATGAAATAGTAACTGGAGGTAAAATAATTGAGGCAGTATGATGAACTCTAGTTAGGAATGGCTACCTTTTTTACATTAATTAGTTGCTTTTGGAAGTTGAAGAATCGTGGGACTTTATAGAAATAGAGAAAAAAGGAAACTAGACTTTGAACTAGACATTTCCAAAGAAGTCCTTTTGATTTTTGTTTTCGTATTTTAGTGTTGGTGTATGTATCATCCAAATGGATGTTGATATAAAAGATGAAGATGCCTATCCTCAGCAAATAATCATAGTTACACATTTTCAATATTTCCAGAGGAGGATTTACATTCTTTCTCCTTAATCTATCCCAATGCTTTGCATACTTCACAAGCCAGGCCGCATAACAAGCACTTGGTTCGTCAAACAAGTTCTCAGCAAACCTCAATTAATCTAAATACACATTTCTTTATGAAAATGATTACTGCCAAAATATGCCCAATGTGTCAGAAGATATCATGCATGGTATTTTCATGCAGGAAATAAATTGCTAAAAGAGAAAGAAAAAGAGTAGAGTTGGTTCTCAAGTGATGGTGATGCCGCTGTCACTCATATGTCCTCATTTCTTTCCCGCCAGAATGTTTCCATGCTATTGTGTAGTCCCAGGCAGGCCATCTGTTCCTGTTGTCAGGGCCAGTAAGCTTAAGGTGATTAGAGGATGCTACATTCTTGGTTTCTGAAGAGATCAGTTAGCTACACACAGAGAAGCATTCTGGGTTTTTTGGCTACTTCCTATACTCTCAAATCATATAAACTCTCCTGCAAATATGTGCAATGTGTTATGTGAGAGATTAGATACAAATGTATGAAGCCAGTGGAAATCTAGTATAATCACATTACTTTAGCGGTTAAGAGCCTGTCTTTAATCAAACAACTGGACTGAAATTTTGGCTCAGTTATTTACTAGTTCCATGACCTTGGGCAACTTAACATACTTTAAGCCTTAGTATCCTCATTTGTGAAGCTTAGAGGTAATAAAAGTACCTTTCTATTATATGTGTTTAAGAAGTAATGCATGTAAAATTCTTACCAGCGTGCCTAGCTTATTGTAAGCTTGCAATCTTCATTAGCTATTATTATTATATGCCTTATTAAGTTGGTGCAATAGCAATTTTAGTCTTTTATTAATGACTTCAATAAAATTACAAAGTAAAATTGAAACATGTACAGTGTATTGTACTTTATTGTAGATTGAAGTAAAGATAAGTGATAGCATATTCTCAAGATCATACAATGTTACCCATGGCTGATTTGGGAATAATATATTATTCTCTGACTTGATCTAAAGTTCCCTCCACCAGCCTAGGATCCTTAAATAGACTTGGTTTTTATAAAGACTTGCCAGTTTATGCAGTAGGTACAATTTGCTTTATGTGTTTTAGTTGAAGTGAAATATCCATTATTATTTGATTTCAAAATAAGCATAGTTTGAAATTATTGGCAACAATGGGCACTACTGGAGAATATATAAATGCATGGAGAAAAGTATTGTAACACATCAGAAAATCTCTTGGAGAAGATACAATTTTAATGAGTGATTTTTGGCTAAACACTATCCCTTGTCATTTATTCAAATAAGTGCACATAAATAAAAACAAAGTAAATTAACAGTTGGAGAAATTTTAGCTGAAGTTAATCAACAGAACTTAGCCAACAGAAATCTAGTAGGTCAGACACCACTATCCATTCCTTGGTAAAGGGGTAGGGTGTTGCCTCTTTTCCAAGAAGTTGTTTTATTTTTCTAAATCACATTCCTTTTTGAAACATGTTTTTAGGGGCGCCTGGGTGGCTTAGTTGGTTAAGCGTCTGACTTCAGCTCAGGTCATGATCTCGCGGTCCGTGAGTTCGAGCCCTGCATTGGGCTCTGTGCTGACGCTCAGAGCCTGGAGCCTGTTTCGGATTCTGTGTCTCCCTCTCTCTGACCCTCCCCCATTCATGCTCTGTCTCAAAAATAAATAAACGTTAAAAAAATTGAAACATGTTTTTAGATATTTGACTATTTTTAAAGTTTTTGCCTGGATATTTCAAGAATTTCCTGCAAGGAGTCCCAGGACTGTGTTCCATACAAAGATGCACCTTATAAATTTAGCAATGCCTTACAAAATGTTTTGTTTACTATGTTCAAATTAGCAAATTCTTTCCCAAATGTAGTATTTCGGTTATTCTTGGTTATCCTTTTATAGCTACTGCAATGCAGATATACTTAACTAAGGGATACAGATTTTATAATATAAGAATGTCTGCAGTATCTCCATTCAGCTTATAATCTCTGCATTTGGCTCATTTATATATTCTGGTACTACCCATTCATTCCTCACAATCCCGTTCTAGTATTATTTACCATTAATATCAGTAGGTTATAAAGTCAAGTTATGAATTCTGTAAGATTTTCTTTAGTACTTAATGTGTTACACACATTGTGACAACCAAGTGGGCCCTATAGCACAACACACTCTTCCCTTAAGGATTAAAGATTTCACAGGGCTGTGGGGGAAGACAAAGAGATAACTGACCAGAATTAGCATTATAAGGAATATACTAAAATGGTGGTAGAAAGTATCATGAGGAAATAGAGGACTTCATTTAATTGTAATTAGTATTTCAGTTCCCAAACCCATGGGTTAGTCAGGACTTGTAACAAGTTATAGTGTCTGAGATGTACATCAGAAGACAATAGGCAGAATTCCAGCAGGGGGAAAATCCATGATTTTCATTTAACCCTTCACCTTATTTCCATTCCTCATATATGTCAAATTCATTGCTTCCTTAAGTGTCTAGCTGATACTATTGCCTCTACTACGAATCATTTCTCATGAGAATTTTATCATGGTCAATTCCTTCCTGCCATTTAGGTCTCAGCTGAAACGTCACCTTTCAGATAGGCATTCCTCAATCTCTTTCAAGTCACCCCCTTTATTTCCTTTGTGGTATTTCTCAGTTTTGATCATTTATTTGTTTTCTTACTGATTGTTATTTTTTTCCTGTCCACCCTTATTTGTTCCTCTCAGTATGATGCAAATATCATGAGGATAAAGATATTGCCTTATTCCCTGCTCTGTCCCTAGTGCTGAGGGACTGTGTTGGATTACCAGTAGATGCTCAAAAACTATGTGTCCAGTGGATGAATGCATGAATGACAATAAGTGAATAAAAGCGTTGGGGTCCAAATTAAAACGTATTTATTTAGATAAGTACTTCAACCACTGAAGAAGAGGAGCTGATATATAGGGACTTGCATGAGGCTGACTAATGAGCTTCCAGCATAGAATTTCTTCAGTTCCTCCTTTTGGGACTGTTAGAGTGTGGTAAACGCCTGAACCTACAGGTAAAAATTAAATAAATCTTAACAGAATACAGTATGAAAGCAGTGAAAAAAATCACTGTATTGTTTTACCCACCCTTATAAAAATAAAAATTTTTAAAAATGAATAAGCATTCTTAAAACAGAGCTTTTTAATTTTATGTACAAAAGTGAGTAAAGTTTAGCATAGTTGGGCATATCCAAAATTTGGGGTTATTTGTGTTTACAAAAGAGAAGGCAAATTTTGCTTCCAGCCATGCCAGGCTAACAGGGACTGAATTCATCCTCTTGCTCTAAAATAACTAGTAAACAAGGTAGAATATGTGAAATAATGTTTTTTTTAGATACTGGATTACAGGATTCACAGAACTGTGATGATTAGAGAAGAGAAATTAAAATGTTAAGCCTAATGATTGCAATAATTTACTGCTAGAAAATGTTTCCAGACATCACAAATAAAGGAGAATCTAGATAATGTCTGGCAGCCACTTGAAGTTAAGAAGCACAAGCAGAAACCTGGTTAAATAAAGGTCAATAGATTTTTATGACAGAAAATGTAAGAGGATGGAGTTGCCAGACAGAGAAAGCTCTGAAGATCTTAACAGCTGGGTTTTTTCAGAGAATCAGTCTGATCATGAGTGAGAAGATGCTTCCCAATGCCAGGGAAAGACCACAAAAAAGCAATAGTTAAAAAACAAAAAAACAAAAACAAACATACAACTTCTGGAGCTCATGCAAAACTGGGAGTCCCACAAATCAGAGTATAAGGATCTGAAATACATGGGACATTGGGTAGGATCTTAATAGTGGGCCTAAATTAGCCTTGACTAAAGGCTACTCTGGACCCAACCAAGGAAACACTAAGCATCAGCCTTGAAAGGAGATGATGGGTCATCAGTTTTTCTAAGCTCACTGCTCCCCACAAAAAACAGTACCTGAAATATTAAAAATGAACCTGAATACTGAAGGACTGAGCAGGTATAGATACCTGGGTCAGTATAGTGATAAACAAAGTCAACCAAAGCACAATCATAAAATGCTATTCCTAGAAGTAGAAATCTAATAGAAGTAACTGGGCAGAACCAAAAGCATGATATCAGTACAGGTGAATTCAGAATTCCATGAGAAAGAATGGAAATGGGCACAATAGAACCTAAAATAATATCGTCTTATTTGTTTTTGTAGAATGCCTATAGTTTTTGTGTCTGAAGGGAAGGAGCTTTAAGGACATAGATCAACTTCAGAGAATTTTGGTGTCAGAAAATAGTGTTACTTTACCATTATTTATACCAAAACAATAATACACACTTAACATATAAATGATTTTCCCTAAAAAAGGAAAACCCATATAAGGGCTGCAATAAATATTCCCTTATCTAATTTGTTTTATCATATTCTATTCAAGCAACATACATTCCAACACATTCCAACATACATTCTAACTCATTCCACCTTTCCCACTATACGAGGAACATCTGAGGCATTAAAGTTATACCTTTATGGCAGATTTACATAAGCTAATTTGCAAGAGAAGACAAATAAGTTAGCAGCAGATCTCTTCAAGAAACTTGGTAAGCCAGAGGGAGTGGCAGGATATATTCAACATGCCAAATGGGAGAAATCTACAGCCAAGAATACTCTATCCAGCAAGGCTATCATTCAGAATGAGGGAGAGATAAAGAGTTTCCCAGACAAACAAAAACTAAAGGAGTTTGTGTCCACTAAACCAGCCCTATAAGAAATATACAAGGGAACTCTTTGGGAAACAGACTAGAAAGGAAGAGAGTAAATCTCCAGAAATAATGTCAAAACAAATTCCTATCTTTCAATACTGACTCTGAATGTAAATGGACTAAATGCTCCAATCAAAAGGGTGTCAGAATGGATTAAAAAAAAATACTCATCTATGTGCTCCCTACAAGACAGTTATTTCAGTTGTAAAGACATGCAGATTAAAAGCAAAGGAATGGAAAATCATTTATCATGCAAATTGAAGTGTAAAGAAAGCTGGGGTAGCAATACTTATATCTGACAAAGTAGACATTAAAACAAAGACTGCAACAAGAGATGAAGAAAGGCACTATATCACAATAAAGGTGTCAATTGAAGAAGGTCTAACAATTATAAATATTTATTGGGAGCAGCCAAATATATGAAACAATTAATAACAAACATAAAGGAACTCATTGTAATAATACAATAACAGTAGGGGACTTTAACACCACACTTACAGGAATGGGCAGATCATCTAAGCAGAAAATAAATAAGGAAACAATAGCTTTGAATGATACACTTTACCACATAGACTTACCATGTATATTCAGAACATTTTATCCTAAAGCAGCAGAATGCACATTCTTTCTGAGTGCTTATGGGACATTCTCCAGAATAGACTACATACTAGGTCACAAATCAGGCCTCAACGTGTGCAAAAAATTGAGAACATACCATGCATATTTTCTAACCACAACACTGTGAAACTTGGAGTCAAGCACAAGAAAAAATTTCAAAAGACCAAAAACACAAGGAAGTTAACATTGTACCAAACATTTCCCACCAGGAAATTAAAGAAGAAATAAAAAAATACATGGGAACAAATGAAAATGAAAACATGATTGTCTGAAACATCTCGGATGCAGTAAAAGTAGTCCTAAAAGGGAAGTATATAGCAATACAGGCCTATTCAAGAAGCAAGAAAAATCTCAAATACAAAACCTAACCTTATACCTAAATGAGCTAGAAAAAGAATAACAAGTGAAGCCTAAAGCTAGCAGAAGAAAGGAAATAATAAATATTAGATTAAAAATAAATGATAGAGAAAGAAAAAAAAGGAGTAAAACAGATCAATGAAGTGAGGAGCTGGTTCTTTGAAAAAATTAATACAATTTATAAACCCCTATAAAAAAGAAGAGAAAGGACCCAAATAAATAAAATCATAAATGAGAGAGGAGAGATTGTAACCAACATCACAAAATACAAACAATTAGAATAGAATATTATAAAAAAGTTATATGCCAACAAATCAGGCAATCTGGAAGAAATGGATAAATTCCTAGAAACATATAAACCACCAAAACGGAAACAGGAAGATATAAAAAACTTGAACAGATTCATATGAAGCAAAGAAATTGAATTAGTAATCAAAGATCTTCCAACAAGGAAAAGTCTAGGGACTTTTCCATCTGGGAGATGGCTTCCGGGGGAATTCTACCAACATTTAAAGAAAAGTTAATCTCTAATCTTCTCAAACTATTACAAAAAATAGAAATGGATGGAAAACTTTCAAATTCATCTACAAAGCTAGCATTACCTTGATTCTAAAACCAAAGACCTCATTAAAAAAGAGAATTACATGGCAATATCCCTATGAACATGGATGCAAAAATTCTCCACAAGATACTAGCAAATCAAATCCAACAGTAAAGAGTCATTTACCACAATCAAGTGGGATTTATTCTTGGGTTGTGAGGGTAGTTCAATATTTGTAAATCAGTGATCATGATTCACCTTAATAATAAATTAATTAATTTTTTTAATTAATAAAAGAAGGAATAAATTTTATTAATTTATTAATAATAAAAACATTAATAAAAGAAGGAATAAAAACCATATGATCCTGTCAATAGATGCAGCAAAATCATTTAACAAAATATAGTATCCATTCTTGATAAAAACCCTCAACAAAGTAGGTATAGATGAAATATACTTCAATATCATAAAGGCCATATGTGAAAGACCCACAGCTAATACCATCCTCACGGGGGAAAAACTGAGAACTTTTCCTCTAGAGTCAGGAACAAGATAGGGATGTGCACTCTCACCACTGTTATTTAACACAATACTGGAAGTCCTAGCCTCAGAAATCAGGCAACAAGAAGAAATAAAAGACATCCACATCAGCAAGGTAGAAGTCAAACTTTCAATATTTGCAAATGACATGAGACAATGTAGAAAACCCAAAAGGCTCCATCAAAAAATTGCTAGAAATGATACACAAATCCAGTAAAGTCACAGGATACAAAGCGAATGTACATAAATCTGTTGCTTTTATATACACCAATTATGAAACAGCAGAAAGAGAAATCAAGGAATCAATCCCACTTACAATTGCACCAAAAACCATAAGATACCTAGGAATAAACCTAACCAAAGAGGTAAATATCTATACTCTGAGAATTATAGAACACTTATGAAAGAAACTGAAGTCAACTCTAATAGTTTCTAATAGTTCTTTGCAGAAAAAAAAAGTTCAATTGTAAATTTAAGTTGGGGGATGAGGTAAAGCGGTGCTGGGTATTAAGGAGAACATTTGTGATGAGCACTGGGTTTTGTATAAGTGAGGAATCACTAAATCCTACACATGAAAGTAGCATTACAGTGTATGTTAACTAACTGGAATTTAAATTTAAAATACTGGAAGAAAAAATATTTTCAAAAGAAATAAACAGTGATTCTTGTAAGAAAATAAAAAGAAAAGAAAATATTGTATGACTTCCATTATCATTAAGAAAATGGCTAGAATGTTACTATTGCTGGGATAGCCATTGGAAGACCTGGGATATAGTCCTGCCCATACACTAATAATCAACATGGCCTTGAACAAATCTCTTGACTTCCATAAGACTAATTTCTTTATCTTTAACTCGAGGAGAGGACAAGATCTCTACAGCCTAGCTCCAGATCTAATATGCTAGCATATTGATAAGCACAGAATAAAATCTTATTTTTCCAGATGTTTCAGATGTGCATTTTCAAGTTCTTTATATGTGTTACTATGTGTATGACATGTGTGTATAGTGTGTGCATGCATGTGTACATAATATCATACCTCTTGTCTCAGAAACAAGAATACAAGTTTAGGTAGAAAATTCTTTGATAGGCGTATATTTCACTTAGATAAGTGAACCACATGTTAGGATGTAAAACTGATTCACGGATTTTGTGTTTCCTAGACCAATAAATATGTCAGCTCTGTCTTGCTGTTGATATCAGTTACACCCTCACTTTCTGGTTCCTTCTGGTTAATAGACTAGTAAGTCAGTCAAAAGATTAATAAAATAAAGACTGATTGCCTGAAAGAAAAATAGTTTCCAGAAACTTGTCAATGGGAGACTTAAATTTACAATTGAACTTTTTTTCTGCGAAGTCTATTAGAAATCGAAAATTTAGACTATAGATATGTAACTATTTCAATAAGAATATCTGAGGCTTATTTTCATACCAATAAGCAGTCCGAGTATCCAAATGTAATTATTTTTTATGAGAAATCTCTCCAAGTTTTTGTTTTATTTCCAGTTAGTTAGCATACAGTGTAATACTAGTTTCTGGTATAGAATTTAGTGATTCATTACTTACATCACAAGTTCCCTCCTTAATCCCATCACCTGTTTAACCCATCCCCACCACCCACCTCCCTTATGGTAAGCATCAGTTTATTCTCTACAGTTAAGAGTCTTTTTCTTGGTTCAAATGCAATTGCTTTGACCAAGGGCAGATAATGTTTTCTCAGTGCGTAACTTGCATTAATCTTTTAAAATTAAAACATTCTCAGGGTGCCTGGGTGGCTGAGTTGGTTAAGCTTCCGACTCTTGATTTCGGATCAGGTCATGATCTCATGGTCTGTGAGTTCTGCGCTGACAGTGCAGAGCCTGCTTGGGTTTCTCTCTCTCTTTCTCTCTCCCTCCTTCTGCCCTTCCTCTGCTCATACACGTGGGTGTTCTCTCTCTGTCTCTCTCTCACAATAAATAAACTTAAAAAAATAAAATTGAAGCATTCTCCATTAAAAAAGATTAAACAGTATACAAGTAAAGCAAAATGGGAACCTCTCCCTTACAAACTATTATTATCACTCCCCTTTTTACATGTAACCCCTATCAGGGATGGAGTGTATACCCCCAGGCCTCTCTGTATATGTAGATTTATCTTCAGGTGTACATTTACTTTCATATTTAAATTAAACCATTGTATGCATGTTATGCCTTCTATGTAATATGACTTACATATCTTTCTGTGTTGGTAAGTTTAGATTGATTTCATTGTCTTTAATGGACACAAAATATTCCATAGTATGGATATGCTAAAATGTATTTTAGTATTTGAACCTTGGTGAAGGTTTGATTAAATTCATTGTTTCCCCCTAATACATGCGGCAGTAGAATGGATATCATTTAACATATATGTTTGCAGATATGTGACTATTTATTGTGGTATTAACTCTATGCTATTCATTTTTCATATATACTGCAAATTACATTCCAAAGTAACTCCATTAATTTTCATTCTTACTAACAATGTGACCATGTACCTATTTCTGTATTCTCAACACAACTTGATGTTTCAAATTTTAAAAATTTTAACAGTCTTATAGATGGGTAAAATCTAGAAATGATCTCACTTTCATTCTCTAACACAGCTAAGACTCAGCAACAATTTATATGCTGATCATTCATCGTGTTCCTTTTGTGAATGAGATGACAGCCTTTCCACATTTCCAGTTGGTCTGCTTTTCTTCTCACATTCTGTATGTTTTCTGCCCAGAAATCCTGCTCAGTGAAATACACTGCACATTTTTTCTTCCAGTCTGTTACTTGTATTTTACCTTTGTATGTGGTGTCCTTATTGCACTGATACTTTTAATTTGTATGCCATCAGATCTGTCAGTCTACTCCTTTGTGTTCTCTACATTATGTGTCTTATACTGAAAGACATTTCCCATTTTAAGATGATTTTTAAAATCTGCTATTTTATTTTGTTTTTTTTAATGTATTTATCATTTGTTTCCTTAATTTATATGGAATTATGTATTTTAGAGGAGCAAGGTAGTGACTTAAACTGTTTTTTTTTTCTAGATAACTTATTTTCACAATATCATGTATTAACTGACTTATTTTTCATGACTCATCTTACAAGCATGATTTAAAATGCTACCTGAACTATATCATAAACTAAATTTTATAGATATAAATATCTCTTTATGAACATTATTTAAAGTTATAGTTCTCTGCTTGTCTTCAGGTGCCAATGCAATTTTAAAAATTACTATTGGTTTTAAGTATATTTAAATATATGGTAACACACATCACCACAGATTGTTCCTGTTTTTGTTTTTCAAAATATTGAAATGATTTTGCAATGTTTCCTTCCAAATTAATTTGAAAATTAGTCAAATTTTATAAAAATCCTTGTTGGATCCTGAATAGAAATGACATTGAATTAATAAAATTGGCATTTAATACTAAGTCTCTTCATTTCAGGTTTGATTGATTTGTATGTGTCACTCAAAAATTGTATACTTTTTATCAGGAAGGAACTTTTTTTAGGATCATTTCTATGGGTTTTATCGGTTTTCTTGCAGGATTTAATGAGATTATTTTCTTTTATTCCTTTATAAATTCAGACAGATTTATCAGGGAAGTTCTACTTATTTTACAAGTTTATCTTTATTTGGCTACCTTAATCGATTATTTTATGAATTTAATTTTTTTTGTAAAGCTGATTTATTTATTCTGAGAAGTGGGGAGGGGCAAAGAGAGAGAGAATTCCAAGCAGGCTCTGCACTGTCAGTGCCTAGCCCAGCGTGGGGCTGGAACTCAGGAACCATGAGATCATGACCTGGGAGGAAATCAAGTCTGACGCTTAACCTACTGAACCACCCAGGCATCCCATAAATTTAAATTTTTAATTGATTTGTTTTGATCTTATAAGAAGACAATATTAGTTTCTTCAAATAGTTACAGGTTATTTTTAAATTTCTTTTTGGATAATCTTTAGTGAAATATTGATTAATGGCAATGACATTGAGTAGTACTGTCTCATTCTTAATAGCTTTGGTGAGAATATTTCTATCGTGACCTTCATGTATGAAGCTTAGTGCAATGTTTTGGCTCTACCTTTTAATAGAGTGAGAGATTTTGCTTGTGTTTCCAGCTTATTACAGTTTATTTTTTTTAATTAAGCATAAATTTGAATTTTAGCTAACATCTTTTATATTAAATCTTCTCAAAATTCTGGAATGAACCCTGCAGTAGCATGATTTTGTCTATTAATAACTCTGTAGGGACACACTGATAGGCATTATCCCCAAAATAAACTAGTCTTTTTTAAAAAAAAATGTTTTTGTAATGTTTTTATTTATTTTTGAGAGACAGAGCATGAATGGGGGAGAGGCAAAGAGAGGGGGAGACACAGAATCCAAAGCAGGCTCCAGGCTGTGAGCTATCGCTACAGAGCCCAACGTGGGGCTCGAACCCACAAACCCTGAGATGATGTCCTTACTCACAAAGTGTGAGATCATGACCTGAGCCAAAGTCAGATGCTTAATTGAGTGAGCCACCCAGGCGTCCCAAGAGTAAAGTAGTCTTAAAGCAGGTGGTACTGGGAGAACCCAGGACCTTGATCTATGTGCAGGGCCAAAAAGAGATTATGATTACATTTCTTATTCTCCAGATTTTAATTCTAAAAAAATTTTTTTAAACGTTTATTTATTTTTGAGACAGAGAGAGACAGAGCATGAACGGGGGAGGGTCAGAGAGAGGGAGACACAGAATCTGAAACAGGCTCCAGGCTGTGAGCTGTCAGCACAGAGCCCACGCGGGGTTCGAACGCCCGGACCGCGAGATCATGACCTGAGCCGAAGTCAGACGCTCAACCGACTGAGCCACCCAGGCGCCCCTCCAGATTTTAATTCTAAAAAACATGATGTCTGCTGTAGAATATTATCATAGTGCTGATCAGATACAAAAACAAAGGGAGTGATCCAGTTATTTGAAACAACCAGCTACTTCTATCTAATAGATCAAATATGAATGCACTACTTTTTCAACTAATCCAGATGTCAAAGACCTGTTACGTCTATGGTCACAAGAGATACTGATCTGTAGTTTTTCTTTTCTAGTTTTAGTTTAATGATAATAGAGCATGAGAGTATTGCCTAACCTAACAGAATGAGCTAGGGAGTATTCCCTATGTTTCTATCCTCTGAAAGAGAGTTTGGAAAACTGGTATAATTTCTTCCTTAAATGTTTGGTAGAATTTACCAATGAACCCATCTTGGCCTGGTAATTTTTTTTCTGGAAAAATATTAATTATTGATTCAATTTCTTTAATAGATATAGACCTATTCAGGTTATCTCTTTCTAGTTTCTTTTTTTTTCACTTGTGTGAGTTTTAATAGTTATGTCTTTTAGATTTTTGGTCTATTTCAATTAGGTAAACAAATATGTGGACATAGAGTTGTTTTGGTATATCTTTATTATCTTTTTATTCTCCATGGGTTCTGCAATGATGTCCCCCCCCCCTTTCATTTCTGATATTACTAAATTGTGTCTTCTTTTTTTTTTTCTTTCTTAGTGATTCCACCTAAAGACCTACACATTTGGTCCCCTGGGTGGCTCAGTGGGTTAAGCGTCTGACTCTTGATCTGAGCTCAAGTCATGATCTCACAGTTTGTGAGTTCGAACTCCCTTGTTGCGTCTGGCTTTGCACTGACAGTGCAGAGTTAGCTTGAGATTCTGTCTCTCCCTCTATCTGCCCCTTCCCCATTTGCACTCTCTCTCCTTGTCTCTCTCAAAATAAATAAATTAACTTTAAAAAAAAAGACTTACAGGTTTTGTTGATCTTTTTAAAGAAACAGGTTTGATAGCATTGCTTTTTTTCAATTGATTTCCTTTCATCAATTTTATTGATTTCTGCTCTAATTCTTATTATTCCTTTTTTCTGCTTACCTTGGATTTAATTTGCTCTTCTTTTCTCATTTATTAAAGTAGAAACATTATTTATTATGTCTTTTTTCTAATATATGCATACAATGGTATAGTTTTCCTTTTACTGCATCCCACAAATTTTGCTAAATTGGATTTTCATTTTCACTAAGTTTAAAGTATTTTTAAATTTCTCTTAAGGTTTCTTCTTTGACTCATGTGTAATTTAGAAGTGTGTTGTTTAATCTCCACGTATGTTTGGATTTTCCATTTAACTTTTGTTACTGATTTGTAGTTTAATTGCACTGTGGTCTGAGAGCAGACATTGTATAATTTCTATTGTTTTAAATTTGTTATGTGTGTTTATGGCTTAGACCTCAGTCTATCTTGGTTATTGCTCTGCATGAGAATGAAAAAAGAAATGTATTCTGCTGTTTTGGGATAAAATAGTTATAGATGTCATTTATATCCAGTTATGATTGTGTTGTTGAGTTCAAGTATGTCCTCACTGATTTTCTGCCTGTTGGATCTGTCCAATCTGAGAAGGTGGTATTGTAGTCTCCAAATATGATAGTGGACTTATCTATCTATCCTTGCAGTTCTATCAGGTTTGGACTCATGTGGTTTGATGCTCTGTTATTAGTTGTATACATAGTAAGAATTGTTATGCCTTCTTGGAGAAGTGACCTCTATATCATTATGTAATGCTCTCCTTTATTCTTTTTTTTTAATTTTTTTTTAACGTTTATTTATTTTTGAGACAGAGAGAGACAGAGCATGAACGGGGAAGGGGCAGAGAGAGAGGGAGACACAGAATCAGAAGCAGGCTACAGGCTCTGAGCCATCAACCCAGAGCCCGACGCGGGGCTCGAACTTACTGACCGCGAGATCGTGACCTGAGCTGAAGTCAGACGCTCAACCGACTCAGCCACCCAGGTGCCCCTCCTTTATTCTTGATAACTTTCCTTATGTTGATGTCTTCTTTGTCTGTAATTGATATAGCAACTTCTGCTTTCTTTTGTTTTCCATCCATTTACTATTAATCTATATACGTCTTTATATTTAAAGTGAGTTTCTTGTGGACAAATATAGTTGGATCTTTTCTTGGATCCTTCCGACAATCTCTTTTGATTGGTGCACTTAGGGTATTGCCATTCAAAGTGATTATTTTTTATAGTTTGATTAATATTTGCCATATTTGGTACTGTTTTATATTTGTTGCCCTTGTTTATTCCTATTTTTTTCTACTCTTTCTGCCTTTTGTGGTTTTAAGTGAACATATTATATGATTCCATCTTCTCTTAGCATGTTTTACTTATTTTTTTACTTTTTGTAGTGGCTTCTCTACAATTCATAGCACACAGTTAAAAATAATCTAAGTCCACTTTCAGAAGACACTATACCATTTCACAGATACTCTGAGTACCTTATAATAACAGAATAACCCTAATTCCTTTTCCCTGTCACTTTTATCATTACTGCCTTTCATTTCACTTTTTTTTTAATTTTTTTTTCAACGTTTTTTATTTATTTTTGGGACAGAGAGAGACAGAGCATGAACGGGGGAGGGGCAGAGAGAGAGGGAGACACAGAATCGGAAACAGGCTCCAGGCTCCGAGCCATCAGCCCAGAGCCTGACGTGGGGCTCGAACTCACGGACCGCGAGATCTTGACCTGGCTGAAGTCGGATGCTTAACCAACTGCGCCACCCAGGCGCCCCCTTTCATTTCACTTTTAAATAAACATACATAAGCATATATATAGTACAAGGGACAGGAGGAAAGAATATCTATATGAATATGTATATAAAATATATATGTGCATATCATATATATGCATACATAATTAAGTACATCATTGCTATTTGAACACACTGATATGTTAGATCTGTTAAGAATATTAAAAATAAAAAAAGAATATGAAAAATTAAAGTTTTTGTTTTATCTTTACTTATTCCTTCTTTGAGTTTTCCTTTCTTTGTGTGTATTCAAGCTTATGACCTATATTATTTTCTTCTCTCTAAAGAACTTTTAACATTTCTTGCAAGGCAGATCTACTTGCAACAAATTCCTTCAGTTTTTGTTTGTCTGATGAAGTCTTTGTTTCTTGTTCACTTTTGAAGGATAATTTTGCAGAGTGTAGAATTGTAGGGTTTTTTTTTTTATTTTTTGTCTTTATCTCAACACTTGAAATATTTTACTCTATTCTCTTCTTGTTTGCATGGTCTCTGAGGAAAAGCCATGTAATGTTTTTATTTGTTCCTTTATAGATAAGGTGTTTTTTTTTCCTTTGGTTTCTTTCAATGTTTCTTCTTTATTTTTGATGTCCTTTAGTTTGAAAATGATATGGCTGGGTGTAGTTTTATTTTTAATTTATCATGTTTGGTATTCTCTGAGTCTCTTGAATCCATGGTTTGTGACTGACATTAATTTAAGGAAATTCTCAGTCATTATTGTGTCTCATATTTATTTTCTTTCTTTGTCTTCATTTTCCTCTGATATTCCCATTATGTGTATTTTACACCTTTTCTCGTGGTCTCATGGTCTTTGGATAGTCTGTTTTGTTTTGTTTTTCTAGTCTTTCTTCTTTTTGTTTTTTGGTTTACAAGAATTGTATTGCTATATACTTTAGCTCAGAGAGTCTTTCCTCAGTTGTATCCTGTCTACTAAAAAGCCTATGAAAAGCATTCTTCATTTCTGTTACAGTTGTTTTCTTTTTTTTATCTCTAACATTTCTTCTTATTTTTTATTCCCCTCAGGATTTCTCTCTTTCTGCTTACATTGCACATATGTTATTGAAGGTTGTCTTCTTTATCCATTAGGTCTCTCAGCATATTAATCATAGTTTTTAAAAAATCCCTCATCTGGGGCGCCTGGGTGGCTCAGTCGGTTAAGCGTCCGACTTCAGCTCAGGTCATGATCTCGCGGTCTGTGAGTTCATGCCCCGAGTCAGGCTCTGTGCTAACAGCTCAGAGCCTGGAGCCTGCTTCAGATTCTGTGTCTCCCTCTCTCTCTGACCCTCCCCCGTTCATGCTCTGTCTCTCTCTGTCTCAAAAATAAATGTTAAAAAAAAATTTAAAAAAAAATCCCTCATCTGATAATTCTAACATTACTGCCATATATGGTTCTCATGCTTGCTCTGTCTCTTCAACTTGCATTTTTACCTTTTGGTATGCCTTATAATTAATTTTTTTTTCCTGATACCCAGACATTATGCACTGGGTAAAAGGAATTGTTGTAAAAAGGCTTTTAGTAAGGTGGTGGTGAGGTGTGATGTGGGGAGCGAAATGTTTTATAGTCCTATGGCTGGGTCTGTATTTTAGCAAGCCTATGTCTGTGGATTATGAACTTCATAACCATTAAATTATTAATTTATAATAATAAATAATTAATAATAATAATTAATAATAGATAATTAATTTATATTATTAAATTATAACCATTTATCAGGGTTTTTTTTTCTTCTCCTCCTTTAGGCAAGGTAAGATAGGCAGAGTGGGCTGGAGTTGAGTTCCTTCTCACACATGGAAGGCTAGAACTAGCTGGAGTTTGTCATTTTGCTGGTCAGTTTGGCTCTGATAATATCTTAGCAGGTTAGACTCTATTTAACTAGTTTCCACTGACATTAGTCCTTCTTACGAACAGAGTTTTCTGGCATATTTCAAAAAAATTTTCCCTTTTCCCTACCATAATCCCAAAGAGACGTGTCTCTAGTTTTTACTATGGGAATCTGGTTCAGGTCCTGGTGATAAATCTCACAATATTGTGGGGGCCCCTATGACTGCATTCCTCTCAAGTTTTTAACTCTTGACTTGACTGCATGGAGCCTCTATCAATTTTTCAATTTCAGTTGAAGTTTTCCAACCCCTGGTGTTGGTCCCCAAGGCAGTTTTCTGCAAAAACAGTGTCTGCTCCAAGAAGCTTCTACTGTCTGTATCCACCCGTCTGACTTTCCAGTCCTGAAGGCAGTGGTTTGCCTTGTGTCCTTTTCTCTCTTGTGGTGGAACCACAAGAAGAACTGCTGGTTTTTCAGTCTGTTCAGCTTTTTACTTGTTATGATGGAGTGGCAGCTTCCAAAGTTCTTATATGTGGAACTAGAAGCTAAAAGTCCTCACCATGCTCCATTTTAAGAGTAATGTCCATCTTTACATGTGTCTGTTAGCCGTCTTTGTGTCTTCTTTGGAAAAATGTCCATTCATGTCTTCTGCCCATTTGTTCATTGGATTACGTGTATTTTAGGTGTTCAGTTTGACAAATTCTTTATAGATTTTGTATACTAACCTTTTATCAGATATGTCATTTACAAATATCTCCTCCCATTCTGAAGTTTGCCTTTTAGTTTTATCGATTATTTCTTTCACTGTCTATATATATATATATATATATATATATATATACATACACACACACACAATGAAATATTACTTAGCCATCAAAAAGAATGAAATTTTGCCATTTGCAATGATATGGCTGGAGCTAGAGTGTATAATGCTAAGTGAAATATGTCAGTCATAGAAAGACAAATGCCGTATGATTTCACTCATATGTGTAATTTAAGAAACAAAACAGATGAAGATAGAGGAAAGAAAAAAAAAGGAAAGAGGGAAGCACACCACAAAACAGACACTTAGCTATAGAGAACAAACTGAGAGCTGCTGGAGGGGAAGTGGGTAGGGGGATGGGCTAAATGGGTGATGGGCATTCAGAGGCACTTATTGTGATGAGTACTGGGTTTTATATATAAGTGATGAATCACTAAATTCTACTCCTGAAGCTAATGTTACACTATATGTTAACTAACTAGAATTTAAATAAAAATTTGAAATATAAAAAGAAAAAAAAACTATAAAAAATAAGAGTAATGTCCACACTTATCATAGATATATAGCTGAGTTTGTTCACCATTTTGACATAATATAAATATAAAGGTGCTTCTACAGAATTTGGGTGACTTATCGAGAAAAAAAAATTAAAAAGAAAGAAATCTATGACTTTCCAACAAAGAATCTTTGTATTAAGATTGAAATCCAGGGGCACCTATGGCTCAGTTGGTTAGGTGTCCAACTTTGGCTCAGGTCATGATCTCACAGTTTGTGGGTTCGAGCCTCACCTTGGGCTCTGTGTTGACAGCTCAGAGCCTGGAGCATGCTTCAGATTCTGTGTCTCCCTCTCTCTCTGCCTCTCCCCTGCTCATGCACTGTCTCTCTCTTCCTCTCAAAAATAAACATTAAATTTTTTTTAAAATGATTGAAATCCATAATAAAAGTATATTAGAAAGTAAAGGAGATATTCTTGCTAACTACCCTGCAAAACAAGTATGTTTGCTTTACAATTATAAGCATTACAACAGCAGATATTTGATTTTATTTTGAGAAGCCTGAAGAATATATATTTTTTAAAAACCCTACATATGAAAGAGCTTTTAGCCATTTCAATACTTTCTCAGGAATGATGATAGATGATGAAAATTTCAAGGCAGCTTCTTGGTGGTTCTTAAATCCATCTGCAAAACTTTCATTTTCATGCTACATGGGGGCACCCATATGGTAGAAATAGGTCGGATCAAACTTCACAATAATATTGGTGGGATAATTTTCTAAAAGATTTAATGAGTGACTGAGTCTTGCCTTATCTCGAATTTGTTACATAAACTGAATTTTTTGTATAGGCAGAACAAGTCTGGTAACTACGTCAAGGGCCATTTGAATAGTCGCAAAGGGATGTCATCTGTGCAAATCACAAGCTGTTATGAAAATAAAAATGTGGAATATGTTTTAGAAACAGTTTTGAATTTTATTGTTGGATTTAAGCTTTCTATTACCAAAAGACTGATGGCCTGTTGTACAAAGACTTATGTTGTATCATTCAAGAAACATTTATCAGGCACCTTCTATGTGTTTGGCTTTGGGCAAAAGACAGTGCATATAATGATTAGGAAGGCAAACACTTTTTCTCCTCTTACACAACATATCACTTCATGTGTAGTAACAATTAACCATGATAGACATGCAAAGTAAATGTTAAAATGCTATACAGACATTTTCCCAAAGACATATAGATGGCCAATAGACACATGAATAGATGGTCAACATTAGTAACAATCAGGAAAACAGAAATCAAAACCACGAGGAGATATCACTTCACACCTGTCAGATTGGCTATTATCAAAAAGACAAAAAAATAGCAAGTGTTGGCAAGGATGTAGAGAAAAAGGAAGCCTCATATACTTGATAGAAATGTAAATGGTGCAGCTACTGTGGAAAACAGTGTGGAAGTTCCTCAAAAAATTGAAAAAAGAACTATTGTATGATCCAGTAATTCCACTTCTGTGCATATATCCGAAGAAATTGAAAACACCAATTCAAAGAGGTATCTGCAGTCTTGTTTATTGCAACATTATTTACAGTAGCCAAGATATGGAAGCAACCTAAGTGTCCATTGATAGGTATCTGGATAAAATATGTGGTACATATATACAATTGTATATTTTTTAGCCACAAAAATGAATTAAATCTTGCCACTTGCAACAATATGGAAGGCTCTAGAGGATATTATGATAAGTGAAATAAGTCAGGTATAGAAAGACAAATGCCATATGATTTATAAATGCAGAGAACAACCTTGTGGTTTCCAGAGGGAAGGGTAGTTGGAAGACAGGCAAAATAGGTAAAGGGGATTAAGAGGTACAAACTTCCAGGTATAAAATAAATAAGTCATGGAGATTTAATGTACAGCATAGTGATTCAATATATTTATACATTATGAAATGATTCCCATAAGTCAAATTACCATCTGTCACCATACAAAGTTATTATGATATTATTGACTGTATTCCCTATGCTGTACACCTGAAACTAATGGGATATTGCAGATCAATTATACTTCAATAAAAAAGAAATGCTATCTTAAAACCATGATATAAGGTTTGCCTAAAAAGCTAAGTGCACTATTCAAATTAATAATTCTAGATTTTACTGACAATATTTATGAACAATTGTTCTTAGTTAAATATAAGACTCAATAAAGTATTGAGTATTCCACTGAAGACTAAACATATTGTTTCTTAGGCAAGGGTATGCTTCAGAATCACATGGACATATTTTGGAATTACCTGTGCCTAGTCTCACTTCTAGAGATTCTTTTTCTGAAAACATCCCTAAGTTAGTTTCCCAAGTGATTCTGATGCTCACACCTACCTAAAAAGTGTTGTGATATTGAAAATCCTTATTAGAAAGACATGTAGTCGATATGCTTCCAAAATTGCAGTTATTTGATGGAAACTAAGACAAAAATAGACATGTAGTGATTAATCATTACATTAGTCAGTAAGACGAGAATAAGCAACACTAAGTGCCCCAAATGAAAGATGCTTTTGACTGATTAGTGGTGCTTCCCAGTGTGAAACTTTAGAAGCAGTTGATGCCTGAGATCAGTAAACTAGTAGAACAAAGAGGAGCATACTTCCCCTTGTTCCATGGATTTGGATAATTTGAGAAAATGACTGAAGGATTCTATTAGGCATATGTGATTCCCCAGATGTTAATAGGTGGTAGGTAATAGGTGATACTAACTGGTGTATTTGCATTGTTTCATCTCGTTTATGAAGACTATGGGAAGGAAAGAAAAGAAAAGAAAAGAAAAGAAAAGAAAAGAAAAGAAAAGAAAAGGAAAGGAAAGGAAAGGAAAAGAAAAGCAACTAAGAATCTGTGACCATCTGAAAAATGCTAGGAAAAAATTATCCCCTGGATAAGTTTTGCTAATCAGCTAAGCAGAAGAAGTAGCAAATTCTTATCAAATGATCTGATCCAACTGAAAACCTTACTTGGGGTTTGTGCTTAATTCTGTTTAAGTTAACAAGAAGGAACAAAACATATTAACTAAACAATGCACCTATATTAACTATATAGTTATTTATGTCTTTATAAATTATGGTAGAATAAAATGCTTCTGCAAAGTTACATATACTTTTGAATGTCAAATTTAATAACATTGCTGCTTGCTAAAATTAGACACATTTCTAAAAGAGTTTGTCCTTGTGAATGTGCCAACTTGATTTCTGTTGTCATTAGAAATGCAGATGGTGTGGGGTCTGAGAGCCCACATCCTTCTTCTTTCTGTTTTGACTAGAAATAATAAATTAATCCTTAATTAGTATACAAAAAAATATGTTTCAGGCTGTAATACAAATGCATTATGTTTACTAGGTTAATTATATTATTACCAAGAAAACCACAAACTTTGTGTAGAAAATCTATTCAAAGTGAGTCAGTGAATGAAATAAAACAGGCAAAAGAAGGTTTGGATTTAGACTGGAAGAATGTTTGTGTTCAACATGTGAATTTCTGAAAAACAGCAGTTCTTTCATTTAATTAGGTGCATATAAAATATATAAATGCTTACAAATACTTGATCTCAATGTGTTTGTTTTATATCTTGCACATCTGCCCACTCTATTAGTTCTTTTGACTGTTTCTTTTATGACAACATCAGGGGAAGCACAGAAAGACAGACTTGGGTTTTCAGAGAGCTCTTATCTCTAATTCTTTAAAAATTATTCAAAAAGAGGAACCCATGCCATTGCTACTTTTCCATATTAAACCTCAACTAGCATGTTTCTTCACTAATTTTTCTTGTCACATCAAATTTTAAAAGAGGAGGTGAATAAAAGCCCATATTTGGAAAAATAGAGGAAATGAGAATGCAAGACTAGTATTTAGATTTGAGTCTGGAGATTTGGTAAGAAAGTTGGTGAGGAGAAGAAAACTCAAGCCATCAGTGGACAGCTTGAGGAAAGCTCTGAGATACTGTCTACAAGGAGGAAAAGGAACTCGAAGGAAGAAACTCTTTTGTATCTACAAACCCTCACATATTCTCCACATATTGCCATTGAGATCCAGTTTACTTTTTGGCCTAGCTCTGCATATTCCTGAGATGAAACTCAGGTCATTGATCCACAAGTTATGAGTTTATCATAACTT
The DNA here is from genome assembly GCF_023721935.1 of Panthera uncia. Taxonomy (NCBI): domain Eukaryota; kingdom Metazoa; phylum Chordata; class Mammalia; order Carnivora; family Felidae; genus Panthera; species Panthera uncia. The sequence goes on along the minus strand of NW_026057580.1, from coordinate 39,319,104 downwards.
TTCTTTGTACAAGATGTGCTGTGTGGGAAATATGCAATCCATATATATGAAGAAGTATGTTATTCCTCGTATCTAAGATACCCCCCGCCCCCATAATAATAAATTTTTCAGGTTAGGTTTGCTGATCAAGAAATAAAAATTCTAAGGAGTTCTTTTTAGTTTTAAAATTCTATATAAGCCTAAACACTTAAAAAAACAAACTATTGAGAGGAGGAAACAGTTGACTAGTAAATGAACCTTTTGATTACACTAGCCTTTTCTACTGATGATTCTTTTATTTATGTATTTTGCAGATGATCTATGGAAGTTTTACATGATTAGTTTTTTCAAGGGGACTGTGAGGTCAAAACTACTTTTATAATAATAGTAAGATGCTATCTAATTTTTTTCATGGTGTTGACATTTTCACTGATAGTACAGGAGTTAATGGTGAGCAAAACTGTAGCTAGCTTGGCCCAGAATCAAAGCATCATCATGAAACTGGACCAGTAGTTCTTGTTTACTTTATTCTCATGCACTCATAGTTTAAAAATTAAAAATACATGGATAGTTTCACTTAAAGTGTCCTTAACAGAGCAGAGAATTTTATTAATTTCATTAAGTCTCTAACCTTGAGTATAGAACACTCTTTAATATTCTGTGTGAGGAAGTAGGAAATATGAGTGAAACAGTTCTCTTGGTTAGCAAGGTGGAATGGTTGTCTCAAAAAAAATAATTTGTGCAATTGTTTGAGATGTGAGCTGAAATAGAAGCTTCTTTTAAGAATGGGGTACAACATTTAGATAAAAACACAGCAAACTGGGTATTAGGCAGACATTTTAAGACATTCATTTAACCTAGAAACTTAGAATTTTGGAAAACCATCCACTACCATGAGCTTGACAGTTTTCCAATGCTTAAAAAAAATTTCTGATATCTGTGGTTAGTATAAAAAAATGTGATTTTTTGAAACATGAAATCATTTGAACAATCTGTATAACTTAATGAACCAATATATCTTAAATGACAAATACATGACATAAAATCATGCATGGATAAAATATCCATTTAAGGTGCAAGATGGACAAATGGATTTTATTGTAATAAAGTATGAAAAGAGTATTGATATGTTTTTGGGTCCTATACTGCAACTAATATCTAAGGAACAATACTTACCAGATTTTGTTATAATATCATGGAAGAATATTCAAAGTTATCTGAAAAGGTTATTAAACACTCCTTCCTTCCCAACTACATGTTTTTATAAGATTGTGTTTTCAAATATTTCACACAAGATATTTCAACAGATTGAATAAAAAAGCAAATATGAGAACCCTGATTTCTTCTAATAAGCCAGAATATAAAGAAATTTGCAAATAGTTTAAAAATGTCACTCTTCGGGACGCCTGGGTGGCTCAGCAGGTTAAGCGGCCGACTTCGGCTCAGGTCGTGATCTCGCGGTCGGTGAGTTCGAGCCCCGCGACGGGCTCTGTGCTCACAGCTCAGAGCCTGGAGCCTGTTTCAGATTCTGTGTCTCCCTCTCTCTGACCCTCCCCCGTTCATGCTCTGTCTCTCTGTCTCAAAAATAAATAAAAAACGTTAAAAAAAAATTTTTTTAATGGCCGACTTCGGCTCAGGTCATGATCTCTCAGTCCATGAGTTCGAGCCCCGTGTCGGGCTCTGTGCTGATAGCTCGGAGCCCGGAGCCTGCTTCTGTTTCTGTATCTCCCTCTCTCTCTGCCCCTCCCCCATTCCCGCTCTGTGTCTCTCTGCCTTTCAAAAATGAATAAATGTTAAAAAATTAAAAAAAAATGTCACTTCTAATTTTTTTGAAACTATTTTTTTTAACAAGACTATGTTATTTGTGTTAACATATGATAGCTTTATTAGGGATATAAATGATTTATAAATAAATATTTTCAAAATTTACATTTTAATTTCTAGTGGTAAGTATCAATAGATATAACCCATATAAACCAAAGCTCTTTGGAGTCCGCAATAATTTTTAAGTGTATAAAGAGCTTGTGAGACCAAAGTATTTGAGAAACACGGGACTAGATTCTTCTGGTGTCCTATGTCATTTTGGGGTCATCTCTTTCTACTTATTATTATTTATAAATTCGGAGGAGAAAATTTCAAACCTACACAGAGGTAGAGATAATGGTATATATTAATAATTATATAGTTACATATCAATATACAGCTTTAATAATTATAAACATTTTGCCAATCTTGTTTCAACTATTTCTTTTTTCTGTTAATATTTTATTCTGTTTAAGTGTTTTATTTTTTAATCAAAAAATTTTTTAATGTGTATTTACTTTTGAGAGAGAGGGAGAGAGACGGAACACAAGTGGGGGAGGGGCACAGAAAGAGAGGGAGACCAGAATCCAAAGCAGGTTCTAGGCTCTGAGTTGTCAGCACAAAGCCTGATGGGAGCTCGAACTCACCAACCGTGAGATCATGACCTGAGATGAAGTCGGATGCTTAACTGAGCCACCCAGGCATCCCTCTGTTCAAGTGTTTTAAAAGCACATCTCAGATATTATGGCAATATCAGGAAAGACTTCATAGATATGTATAGATATATACATACATATATATGTGTGTGTATATATATATATGTAGCTGAGAAAAAGTATATATACACACAAATACATACATCATATCCATATACTTGTATCTATGTCATTATCACACTTAATAAAGTTGATAATATTCCCTTAATATTACCCCACATAGGCTATATTAAAATATAGTTATTTCAGTTGTTCCAGTTGTTTCAGAAACATATGATTATAGATTATAGATTATAGTTGTTTTGTCAGGTTAGAATCTAGTTAGAGGTATGGTCTTCTAATTTATGTTATGTCTCCTTTTTAAATGTAACTGTGCCATCTCCTCACTCACCTCTTCCATGTTGCCAATGATTAGAATGTTGGAGAAACCAGCTCTCTTGTCCAACAGAATGGTTCAATTTCCACATTTGGCTGATTGCTTCATTTGGTGTTGTTAACTTTTCCTCTATTCCCTATAAGCTGGTAGTTAGATATGAAAGTGTGATTAGACTCAGACACATTATTTAGCAAGAATGCTTCCTAGATGGATGTTTTCAACTTTCTTTTGAAGCACCTCTTAAAACACAAAGGGTCTTCTTTTCGTTATTAATGAATGGTAATCAGTGGATATAGGTGGGGTCAGCCTGATTTCTCCTCCATAAAGTTCTTCATTTACACTTCACTTAATAGCTTTAGAATCCATTTAATAACTGTTTCCTAGATTCATTATTTCACTTTGGGTGATTTTCTTATTCTGTCATTCTGTCTGCACTTTTTGAAGCTGAACACTTTCTATAAAGAACAGTTTTCCTCATTTACTATTGGTTATTTTGAAATACAGGCCATTCACAAATTGCAGAATAAATGCTTAGTCATTTTCCTTTACTTTTTTTCAAAATGATGAGTTGGTGCCCTAGTAGATAGCATTATTGGCCAACGAGTCTTTTTGTCATTATAAACACGGAATTTTATATATAATGTGTGTTAATCACAAACACACATTCACAAACATAGTGAATGTTTTTTTTTCTGATGATCAAATTACACCAAGCTTACTCAGTGGGAACTCCTCCAAGTTGGCTCTTATGTTGTATCATGACTTCATTTAGTCATATGAAAACTTCCTTTCTTTCTGACAAAACAAGATGTTATAAGCACATCTTGTATATTTCTTGCCACAAATATGGACATACCCATTTCTGAAAGGAGGCTTGTTTCTTTCCATTGGAAATAGTAATAGAAACTATAAACGGGGTGCAATTCTACTTCATTTTTAATTTCTCATATTAATCTAAGAAATTTACATTAATAATTAAACATGTACTAAGAAAATCCCACCATATATTTTCCAGAATGAATAAATATGGTTCACATGTTTTGGTCATTGGTAGAATTTGGAGGAAAGCATTTGATTGATTAATGTTCAGTTTTTCTTCATGAACTGTAACAATTATGAATTGATCACAAGTTTGAATTGTTTAATGTATTTCAGTTGCCTAACACAAACTCATTTAATTCTCTTAATACCCCATAAAAAACCCAGAAAGAATAAGTATATTTAAAAATTGGCAACTAGTTTTATATTATGGTATTAATAATATGACCACACTAAAACTTGTTCTCCTTATGGATTGTTTCAGATTTAAATCTCTGAGTGCCTTAACAGTCCTATATAGGACAGTTGGAGTTTTCTAAGCATCTAGGACAGCAAAGATGAATACTATAAGCCCTTGAAATTTCCAGAATTTGAGCTCACATTTAGTTTAGATTTTCCATCTGATTAAAGTAGTCAGATAATTTATAAACTCCATTTCACTTTTGCTAAGATATGGAAGATGTGCAGTTCAGTGCTTTACCATTTGGATACTTTTTTAAACTGACAGTTTTAACCCTTCTTTCAAATGAAATACTACCCACAATCCCAATATTGGCAAAGATATAAAAATAAAACATGCCCAACTGCTCTGTTGGAAACAGAAATGGGTGGGGGATTAAAGTGAGAGTGAAGCTCTAACTGTAGTTTGAGAGCAATTAATTTATGTCTGTTTCTGTTAAAGTGTGCTGCCTAGACCTGCAGCATCAGTATTCCCTGAGAAATGCAGAATCTCCAGCCCTGTCCTGTGCCCAGTGAGATAGAGACCCAGGAGCCCAGCCGCCCGTATTTTAACAGATCCTGGGGCATTCTAAACTTTGAGAACCACTGACATGTAACACGCAGTGTTTTCCAAAGTGCACTTTCCTGTATCAATGGCACGTGTCTTTATAGCACCTGTAGGGACAGTTGCAAAACTAGTTTTGTAGTTGAGAAACCCAAGAGACTCAAGTAGATCTGCAACCAACATTCTGATCTACTTACCATTTTTTTTTAATTAATTTATTTATTTGGTGAGAGAAAGAGAGGGAGAGAGAGAATTGCAAGCAGGTTTTGTGCTGTCAGCTTGGAGCCTGAGGCAGTTGTTCCATCTCAGGAAACGTGAGATCATGACCTCAGCTGAAAGATTGGGACGCTTAACCAAATGAGCCACCCAGGCACTCGTAATACTCTTAACCTTTGAGATGGAACACATTTTACCATATCATGTGGCCACATGAAAGGTTCGTGAAAATTCTATATTTCAGATGCTTGGACATATTTTAAAATGATGCTTGGCAATTATGTAATGAGAACAAGAAATCCTTTTCCTGTGAAACTTCCTCTGATACAATAAACTGAATGCAAAAGAGACATTTACCTTGTGAGGCTGCAGGAGTATCTTTTAAAATCAGACCCAGGCTCTCCAGCTAGGGACAGCACTGTGCTGGGTACATGCATCAAGTTAGAGCCTATAATTCCCTTTTTTTTTTCTTTTTTTAAGTAATCAGCTGCTCAGGGAATCGGGCACAGTGTAAGATGCCTCTATTTTAAGTGACTTTCATTCTTGAGGTATCCTGGACTATAAGAAACACTTCAGTTGCTCCTTGTAAGACATGCAAGAGATTGAGCTTAAAGATATGAGTTTGTTTCCTCTTTACAAAAGACAAACTGCTGGATTATTTGTTCAGGTCTCTTGAGTAGCTGGAGCACTGTGGCCACAGCAGCCAGCGACAGTGAGAAAGGCATCGTGTGCAGTGAGAAGGAGATTTGATACCCAAGGAAATGAAAAAATATTAGAGCTGTTATTATCTGTACTTACAATAGAAGTACTGCATGGCAGATAACAGCATTCAAAGTTCTCTTTTTTATTTATCTTACATTACATCTCGTAAACAAAACCAACGTGTAGACAACTGAGGCTTGTTCTAATAACAAAATTGTTGCCTGAAATGAAATTCTTGACATACCAATCATTCTCTGTAGCCAAATCATTTTTTCATATAAAACATATTTGGAGAGTACTCTAATGAATGTTTTGCACTTAGTCATCCACTTTATTTTCTTTGCTAAGAGATCCTCCAGTAGCCACAAAAGAACAAAGCATTCCTGGGTGGTATATTTCCTGGCATCTTATTAGCAAAGGTCTTCCCAGAGAGTTAAGGAGAAAGAAGCTGACAATGACTGGGGACAAACATGACTTTTTCTTTGCAATTAAAAGGAGCAAATCAGAGGGGCACCTGGGTGGCTCAGTCAGTTAAGCCTCTGACTTCTGCTCACATCATGATCTCGCGTTTGTGAGTTCGAGCCCGGCATTGGGCTCTGTGCTGGCAGCTCAGAGCCTGCAGGCTGCTTCAGATTCTGTGTCTCTATCTCTCTCTGCTCCCTCCCTGCTCACACTCTGTTTCTTTCTCTCTCAAAAATAAATAAACATTAAAAAAACTAAAAAAAAAAAAAAAGAGAGAGAGAGAGAAATTTTGGGATTGCTGTTTTTAACGCTGCCCTGACTTTTTGAGTTAGAATGTTCAGGGTCTGAAAAAGATCTGAGACCCAGCAGATCTGAAGGCTAACTACCAACCTAACTATTAATTGATGGAAGTAGACTATGACAGATTAAGACTGTGGTCCTTGAGTTTGAGGTGGATGCAGGAAGACACATGTTAGGGGAGGAGGAAATGAATCTGGGCTTAGTCCAGATAAATCAGTGTTGCATGTGTGATAATTTCCCGTGAGCAAGGCACTCTCCCCATCTCATCCTGAACCCCCTTAACCTAACAAACACTGAACATTTAGAAGTAATATTTTACATGAGCTACGCTTGAGTAGAGTAACACCATGTCTATCTGTTAATTTTGAACACTGAAGGTCAATATCGGCTTCTTTTCTGAGAGCACTATTGGAAACTAGGTAGGGGATGAGACTCTAAAGAACAGTAGCATTAAGGAGGTAAGATCTCACTAAAGGATAGGCTCTGTGAGGGCAAGAGTGACATCTGCCTTGCTCACTGTTGAGCTAGGAACGGCCCGAAGCAGCTTATTTGTTGTTGGAATGAAGGCACACATGGAGGATGAAGGTTGTAAAGAAATGTCACTGAGAGTGGAAAGCGTACCCCAAACAAACTGTAATGGTGGCCCAAGACTTTGGATTTGGAACTGCTGTTGCACTTAGTAGTTGCTGGTCAGCTGTTCCCCCTGGAATCTTAGAAGTAGCTAGAAATGTTGCTAGAAAAGTTATCAGATTTACTGAAGCAGTGCTTCTCAAAGTATCTGTAATGAAGGATCAGTTTTGTTTTGTTTTGTTTGCATTTCATTGTGGGCCAATATTTTTATAAGATATAAGAAAAGTGAATTAACAGAATAAGTGAAATGGAAGAAGAGGATATATATAATACAAGTCCGTTTTAAAAATTATTAGTTTCTGCAACCTTAAAATCAGTTTGTAAGATTGTTGTGAGAGGGTCTCCAAGCCTCTTGTCATTTCTGTACTTCTCTGTTGCAGCCTGATAACAAGTTTCCTGGAGGGCACCAGATGCAGACCGCACACGGAGCGGTGCTGCACTAATGAGCGCCATGAGTACCCTGTTATTTGAAAGGGTGTGGAGTGATCTGGGAATTCTCAGGAGATTGGCTAGTCCAGCAGAGAACTACAGAGCCAGGAGCCCTGTGGTTCATCTTAGCTCTGAACGCCAACCCTGCTCTCTGAAAAAAAAAGCAATCACTTTTCAGCACTAATACTTGTCATGAAATAATGTCCAATAAACTTCAGACAAAACTGATTCCATACAAAGGCAACTATCTTGCTCTTTCACCTCTCCCCGTGCTCTGCCAAAGGAAATGACTGTGGTTTGAATGAGGAGTGAAGGTAAACCAAGAACTTGTTCTAGATACTTCATTTAACTTTACTTAGTTTTTTTTTTTAATTTTTTAAATGTTTATTCATTTTTGAGAGAGAGACACACACAGCAGGAGCTGGGCGGGGAGGGGCAGAGAGAGAGGGAGACACAGAATCCGAAGCAGCCTCCAGGCTCTGAGCTGTCAGCACAGAGACCAACGTGGGGATCAAACTCATGAGCTGTGAGATCATGACCTGAGCCAGAGCTGGACACTGATGGAGCCACCCAGGTGCTCCTTTATTACTTCACTTAGAATGTAGGCTCTAAAAAGTCAAGTGCATTGACTGTTCTAATCAGATTTGCCAAGGGTTTTATAGTGATAAGATTTTTTGACCCATTTTAATTTTTTCGTAAACTATATTGCTTTTTACTAGTTTATATTTTTAATGCTTATTTTATTTTTTTAAAAATTTTTTAATGTTTATTTTTTAGAGAGAGAAAGACAGAGTATGAGTAGGGGAGGTTGCACAGAGAGAGGGAGACACAGAATCTGAAGGAGGCTCCAGACTGAGCTGTCAGCACAGCCCAACGCAGGGCTTGAACTCACAAACTGTGAGATCATGACCTGAGCCGAAGTCGGACGCTTAACCGACTGAGCTACTCAGGCACCCCTTTAGTGCTTATTTTAAAATGTAATTGTTACCTTAGTGTGACTGAATATAATTTATCACTGATTATAGGTCTAGTTCCTAAAACTGAAATCTTTATCAAATGCATTTTAGTGTTTAAATTTTTTCCTTATATAATTTTGTTATACTTTGGAGTTTTGATATATTATACTTTTGTTTTATTTCAGGCCTACATATTTTGCAATTTCCAATTTCCACCTTCAGTTATGAATTGTTTAAAACTGAGTTATTTTACCTTCCAAATATATTTTAGCCAACATTTTGTTTTTAAGTTCTAATTTCACTGAATTGTGGTCAGTGAACATAAACTCTATGATACTGATTTAAAAGAAATTGTTAAGATTTCTTTGGCGGTTTAAGAAATGTATAGTGCATATTTTATATCATACTTGTTTATTTTTATTAATACGATATATTTCTCTGAGTTCCTGTTAATAGCTTTTCCTTTGAATTATATTTTACCCAATGAAACTAACTTTTGGTTAGTATTTGGGCAACATAACTAATTCCATCTTTATTTTCATTAGCTTCATATTATTTTATTTTAGTTGCATTTCTTATAAAAGTTACATTTTTAAAATCCAAGCTGAGAATTTTCTGGTAACAAATATTAAGTGATACATAATACATATGGTTTTGGTAAAAAATTAACTATTCTATACATTTCACATCCTCCTGAACAAGAGAAAAAGGAAATCTGCAGGGTCACACCTGGGAACCAGGTCCAAAATGATCTTGCCTCTTCTGAAACAGGATACTAAGTGAAAAGAGAAAAAGAATAGGGAAAAGAGATGAGACAATTCTAGAGCTTAAAAACCTAAAATGGCATAGGGGGTCGGGGGGAAAACAGAGATCTGAGACAGCTGTCTAGATCATTGTGCACATTGGTAGGAAATAAGTAACATCTCATACCCATTTTGTTAGTGAATTCTGTGTTCAATTTTGTTATTGGACACTGTAATCACAGATCTTCCCATATTGAAAGTAAACACTCTTTAATACCATAATCAGAAGATTGAATGTTCTGTGCTGAAGATACTCTAAAGGGGTAAGAGAACAAATGGAAACATTTGATGTCCCTAAAACACAGCTTTTGGGGACAAGAAACACATGGCCCCTAAACTGATGTCAGAGAAAGGACAATACTCAGCAAAGTTGATAGGAAAAGCTGTTTAATAAGTGTGGCTCTGGATCTCCTTAATTAAAAAAGACATGCTCACAGGATTCAGGTGAGTCAGAATCCTTTGGGAACCTGAACACATTTAGGAGAGAGTCTGAAAATACCTCACTTCATATCCTCTGTTTCATTTTCCAAATGTTGCTTAGAATGCGAAAATAACATCTGGGTAGCTTTCTGTTCCAAAGTAGCAGTCTAAAAGAATGGTCTGCTTTTCCAGGAAAATGGGGTGTCTCTTCCATTTTTACTTCATTTCGTGAGGATAGGAATAAGAAGAGAAAGTTAGACATCAGGGACAACAGACAAGTACATTTTGAACCGCTGTGGTGTTTGTTGCTTGCTTGTTTGATTTTAGGGAGAGAAGGGTACGTATGAAGCAAAATGAAGAACCAGAAAATATATCTCCATTGGAGGGAAAAGTGATAGTGATGGTGCCAGTGTCTATAATTTACAGTGTCTGATTTCTTCTCACTCTGACTTCTGTCACTCATTCTTCTCCATTTGGGGTTCCCCCACAGACTATTAAAATAGGAGCAGTCTGAAATTTCTGAGTCTTGTGTTTTTAAAAATCTCTCAGAGTCCCTCTTGTGCTGTCATTTATACTTCAGGGATTCTGGTAAATTAGGGACCCAAATGCTAAATATTTTCATGGAATAAAGTGTCTCCAAGAATTCATTTCTTCTGTACCTTGAGCCCAGTAATGTAGTTACCCAGGAGAGGTTAAGAGGAAGATGTGCCTTTTATTAGGTGATATGAGGATATGTTAAAGGGTTGTAAATACTATTGGTTCTTGTTTGTGAAAACAATAGTCAACTTCATACCAGTTAACATTGAGAAGGAAAAAACAAGTTCTGTTAGTATTTGTCTACTAGTATAAACTTCATTTAAAAAAACTTGGTTTTTGGGGTGCCTGGGTGGCTCAGTCCATTAAGTGTCTGCTCTTGGGGTTTGTGAGCTCAGTACCTGCATCAGGCTTTCTGCTGACAGCACAGAGCCTGGAGCCTGCTTCAAATTCTGTGACTCCCTCTTTCTCTGCCCCTCCCCTGCACTCTGTCTCTCTCAAAAACAAATATTAAGTTTTTAAAAAATAAATAAATAAAAACCTGGTTTTCTCCTGAGACAATTGTATGAAATATATAAATTAGGGACTTTTTAAAAAACCTGTGATTGAATGAGTGACAAGACCAGTAGAACACAGAAACAAAAAAATAGAAGTTGTATTTTTCAGTTTTCACAAGGATTCTGGTTTAGTTTCACATATAAATTAAGAAAATAATACATTGACTACATCAAACCCAGTTAAATAGTCCATAATTATCACTATAGAGGTTCAGTGTTCTCTAAGGAGAGAGGAGACATGAGAAATTAAAGTTTTAAAAGAGATCTGTTGGGGTGTCTGCATGGCTCAGTCAGTTAAGTGTCTGACTCTCAGTTTTCAGCTTATGTCATGATCTCACTAATCATGGGATCAAGCCCGACATCAGGTTCTGCACTGACAGCTTGGAGCCTGCTTGGGATTCTCTCTCTCTCTCTCTCTCTCTCTCTCTCATTCTCCCTCTCTCTCTCTTTCAGAATAAGTAAATAAATCTTTTTTTAAGAGATCTGTCATGAATCCAAAATAGATATTTTGTTAACATTTTGTTTATCATACATGTTTTTTCAAACATTTTATTATCATACTCTTTCTCAAATAAAACCTTATGCAAAATGTATTTAATGAAAATTTATGAGTGGAAATTTTTGTAGTCACTCTTATTCTGGGTTCAATTTCAAGAGAATTACTTCTTTTAGATAAACCATGGTATCAATAAGAATGATTTAATGAGCCTGCCATTTTAAGTTCAGGTTACTGGATAAATGGAGTTTTTTGTTTTGTTTTGTGTTTTTGTTTTTTGTTTTGTTTTGTTTTGTTTTGAATAAAATATAAATCTATGAGTCCACAATAGAAACTAACTAGCTAGCTAGATAGATTAGATAAATATCTCTTTTTCTAAATTTTTTTTGATGTTTATTTATTTTTGAGAGAGAAACAGAGCATGAGTGGGGAAGGGACAGAGAGAGAGGGAGACACAGAATCTGAAGTAGGCTCCAGGATCCAAGCTGTCAACACAGAGGAGGACATGGGTCCTGAACTCACAAACTGTGAGATCATGACCTGAGCCTAAGTCGAACACGTAACTGACTGAGTCATCCAGATGCCCCTAAATGTCTCTTCTTAATACAGAATGGTGATTGACAAATATAGAAGTGGAAGAGTTGTAAAATTATTATTTTGTAATTATGATTCTAAACGTTTCAAGAATTATGAATGAGTTTTAAGCCTAGGGGTTCAGTCATTATGATGGATTGCTAGGGTAATCCTGTTAACAATAAATTGTCTAAATAAAGAAAAAAAAGTATAGGGGGCAAAGTTTGATGAAGATCAGAATATCTGCATAATCTCAAAGGTTCTCCCTACAAATTGCTTATTATTTATAGAATAGAAATAATAACTATTCAGTGTGAAATCTAGAGAATACTCTGATTGGGTGATCAAAGTTAACATCACCAGTAAGAAGCAGATAGACACCACAGGCCCCAAATACAAGATTCCCTAAAGGTCACAATACAGTGTATGTAGTATTCTAGCAGCTGGGGATGCATATCTTGAATCTTAATGATGAAGAGATATCAGACAGAACAAAATTGAAGAACATTCTATACACTAATTGGTCAATATCTTCAGGCCACCAATGTTATGAAATATAGTAGTTTCCCCTCTTGAGTCTCTGCTCCCTTAAGACATGATTTCCTGTATTCCCGTCTGACTCTCTAATCTTGGAAACAGTGGTTTGCCTTGCATTCTTTTCTCTCTTAGGGATCTGAGAAGAACTGTAGATTTTTCATTCTGTTCAGCTTTTTGCTTATTGTTATGATAGAGTGGTGACTTCCAAGCTCCTCATGTGGGGAACAGGGTGTTTTAAAGTATGTTAGTCATCTCAGGGTTTTCATTTGTTGATTGTCTTTTCCATTGACAGTTGGTCATGTTCATAGGTTATATTCTCCTGGGTCTTTTTATGTCAAGTAATTGTGGATTGCATCCTGGGCATATACACTATTTTGTTAACAGAATCAGGATCCTGTAAAATCCTCTAGAGAATGTCGATTTGCTGCTGATGCTGTGGTTGTTGTTTTGCCAGACAATTGACTTGTTTAGTTTCAGCAAATTATTTCTTGCCTTCTTCCAGCAGTGACTTCTTTGTCAGCTTGTTTTTTCCTTTATCTTTTTTTTTCCACCTTGGTGCCTGGGAAAGGACTGTGGCAGGGGCCAGCTGTAGCCCCTGGATGCCCATCTCTTCCCTTCCCTGTCTCAGGCCTGGACACGGCTGTCAGTTAATTTTTCAAAGCATTTGCTAAGGTTATATCTGATCCATCTATGCCATTCGTAGTTTTCTGGGACTTGGCAGTGGTCCTCAGTCTTTCCTATGCTTTTGTGAGCCTGTTCCGTGCTTGCCCAGATTAGAGGTAATTCTAGTAACTGTGTTGGCTCATACACATAATTAGAGAATTTTCTTGCCAATTGTAACTTCTCTAAGACCATCTATAATTTCAGGTTACCAATGGCTCTCTTTCTGAGTTCCTCTGGTCTAAAATTTGGACTCTTTTACAGAGTTTTAGGTTTCTGAGCATTTACATTTGACTGACTGAGTGTCTCTTTTGGAGCCAAGCTGTGAGGGGACAGGAAAATATTAGGAATTCCATAATGTACACTTTTTGAACCACGTGGCCCTTTTTTTCTGGTTCACTTCGCCAGAGATACAGGTTTGACTTTGGGATTTTATATATCCGTAACTCCATCTATTGTACTGTAGCAACCATACATCTCTGCAATGATTTGACCCTGCAGCAGGGCTAAAGAAGAAGAAGAAGAAGAAGAAGAAGAAGAAGAAGAAAAAGACAAAAAAAAGAAAAGGAATTCACCCAGAATCCTCCACCTTTTCTGGCCCCATGGCCAGAAAGAGGATGTTTCCCTTAAAGTTTTTGCTGTCTGTATCTACTGCATAGTTCCACAACTCTAACTACTGGATATTCCTTGGGTCAAAGCTGGGAAATGAAGTAGAGAGAAAACAAAGAAACAAACAAAACAAAACAAAACAAAACAAAACAAAACAAAAAACTTAGATATGCACTAAAATTGATCATTCCTCAATTTTTGACCTCCTCTTCTATCTGCCTGTTGTTGTTTACTTTTTTAGACTTCTCAGATGGTAGCATTTTGTATTCTTTCAGATTTTATAGTTGTAACCAGTGGGAGAGATAGGCTTGTGTGATCTTTGCTACGGCACTGAAGTTTTCACTCTTGTAAGAAAAGTTGTATTAAGTGACAAAAGGTCATATTGTATGCAACCTATTTTCAAAAGGCCCAGAGAAAGTAATTATATATACATAGACCTAAATGGGGATATAGTTATAGAAAGAATGTTAAATGTAGCAAAACATTAAAAATCAGTGAATGCGATCAAAGTGTATAGAGTTCCCTTTTCTATTGTTGTAAGTTTTTTCATTAAATTTTAATTATTTTTAAGAGTTTTTTTAAAAAATGAAAATAACTCTGAAACATCTGCAAGACCATTCTCTAATAAAACTCTTCAATACATGGCATTTACCAATACTGTTTGAGAGATCTTGACGTTTTTATAACTTGTACTTTTCTGGGCAACACAGAATGACATTTTTAACACAATAAATCTTCATTTTTTTTTTATAAGAGAATATGTTCCTGGAGCAATAGTTCTTGCTATTGCTTTTGTTCCATCAACTCAGAAGTCAATGTTTTGTTATAAATTAATATGATGGGTTCCTAAAAACTGACAAAAACACTTCAGGGCACTTTTGTTGCATTGTATCAAGTGTTTTTGAAATTACTTTATTTTCCTTTCTATTCACTTGCATAAGATCTCTGTATCAGAGCAAGCAAAATAAAGATGAGCATAATGAGTGTGCTTTATTCGAGCTGAACTGTGATGTCCTGCTGAATTATAAGAAGGCCCACAAAAATTCGTTCTTTAAACAAATTCATCAGTTATTCCAGGTGTTGATTTTAGAATCAGACAATAATGAGAACTGAATGTTTGCAGCATTTTTTTTTCATATAAACACTTGTTTCAATGTCAGTGGCATAGGACTTGGAAGATTTTTTTTTATCTTCTGGAAGGTCTATACTTCTGCCTTTCCTCAAAACAAACAAAGAAAAATAACAAATGAGCTATAGTATCATGAGGTCCATAGGGCTTTTTAAGCCACATTTTACTGTGAAACTTATTTAATAAATTCTCTTATTATAAAATGTAAAAATCTATGCATTACCCTATTATTTTCAAATGACTTTGTATGTAGTATTTGCCAGTGACCCTATCATTACCCCTGGCCCTGTTTATTTTCCTGGCCCCCATCACTACGATATGCCTGCACCTGGCCCCTTCCACTACATAGCAACCTGCAGGTGGCCTCCATATGTGAGTGTGTGCACACCACTGGCTCTGGCCACCATTGTTGCCTGCTCTGATCCCTAGCTACTAGACCAGAGATGACATTTTAGGATCCCGAAAGTTCTTGTAGCCACTGTGGACCCCTGTAGTGCTTGCTAAGGACCACACAGCTGTGAATACAGTGATTCCGGAGATTTGAGCTACAGAACATCATGACTTTATGCATATCTCTCTGATCACCAAGTGAATAATGGAATGGATAGGACAAGGAAAGCAGAACTATCAGTTGGGAAGACTTGGCATCTTGCATTGTTAGACCTGAGGTCAAAGCACAATCTAGCATCACTCTACCCAGAGGTGAAAGGCTTCCCTTACCAAAGTAAGTCCATGAAGTGTGGAAAAGGCGGGTGCTTCTTCAAAAGCACAGAAGACTACAGGGATTATGATGAATCAGGGAAACATGTTTTCACCAAAGAAATACAATAAACTTTTAGTAACTGGCCTCAAAGAAATGAAGATCCAGGAATTGCGCACAAAGAATTCAAAAGAGTTGTTATACAGATGCTCTAAGTGCTATAAGAGAATATAAATAAGCAGTATAGCAATAGGAAGAAAAGAGCACAAAGACATAATGAGAAGTTCAACAAAGAGAGAGAAAACATAAAAAAGAACCAAACATCATTTTGGAGCTGAAAAATACAATGACTGAACTGAAGAATTCAATAGAGAGCTTCAGTAAAAGACTTGAAAAAGCAGAAAAAAGAACCTGAATTAACCAGAAAACAGATCAATTGAACTAATCTAATCAGGAGAGCAAAACAAACAAACAAATAAATAGGAGAAAAGCATATGGGAATTATGGGATATCAGCCAAAAAACATACCAGAACAAAAGAAGAAGAAGGAGAACAACAACAACAACAAAAACACATTGTAGTCTTAGAAGGAAAAAATAGAGGAAGGAAGGGCTAGAAACTCATTTCAATAAATAATGGCTGATATCTTCCCTAACGTGGGGATGGATTTGGAAATCCAAGTTCACTGAAGCCAAAAGGTCACCTCAAAATTTTAATCCAAATTTATTTTCTTCAAAACACATAATAATAAAACTGTTTAAAACCAGAGACAGACAGAATTTTTAAAGCGGCAAGAGAAAAAAATTCTCTTACAAGGGAACCCCATAAGGCTATTGGCCAATTTCTCAGCAGAGACCTTGCAAGCCAGGAGAGAATGGTAAATTTTCAGAGTGCTAAAGTAAGAAAACTGCCAAGCAAGAATACTTAGCACAGGAAAGCTGTCCTTCAGAATTGAAGACTAAATAAAAACTTTCACTAATAAATAAAAGCTGAGGAAATTTTTCACTACTGCACCTGCCTTATAAGAAATGCTGAAAGGGGTTTTTCAAGCTGAAACAAAATAGTAATATAAAAACATACAAAAGTATATAACACACTGGCAAATGTAAGCATATAGTGAGATTCAAAGTATCCTCATACAGGGGCACCTGGGTGGCTCAGTCGGTTAAGCACCTGACTTCAGGTCAGGTCATGATCTCACAGTTTGTGAGTTTGAGCCATGCATTAAGCTTTGTGCTGACAGCTCAAAGCCTGGAGCCTGCTTCAGATTCTGTATCTCCCTCTCTCTCTGCCCCTCCCTGCTCATGCTCTGTCCCTCTCTGTCTCTCAAAAATAAACACTAAAAAAAAAATTCAAAGTACCCTCATACAGTATATATGGTGATGTGTTCTTTAACTACTTAACTCTAGTATTAAGGTTAAAGTAGAAAAATATTAAAAATAGCTATAGTTTCAATAAATTGTTAATGGATACAGAGCATTAAAGGATGTTAATGGTGACATCAAAAACATAAAGGGGAAGTAAAAAATAGAGATTTTTTTAATGCAATGTATGATGAATTAATTGCTATCAGTAAAAATATACTGTTAAATATATAAGAAATATGTAAGATATTTTAGGTCAGCCTCGGGAGGACCACAGATCTAAAATCTACCATAGCCACACACAAAAGATAAAGAGAAGGGAATCACAGCATACCACTGTGGACAATAATCAATTTACCAAGGAAGCCAGCAAGAAAGGAAGAAAAATAAAATGGAACTATAAAACATCCAGATAACAATTAACAAGATGGAATTAGTAAATCTTTACCTAACTGCTTTAAATATTCATGGACTGAATCCTCTAATCAAAAGGCATAGAGTGGCAAGATGGATATAAAAACAAGTCCCAACTACACACTGCCTCTAAGAGACTCTTTCCAGCTTTAAGGACACATAGTCTCAAAGCGAAGGGATAGGTCATACAGACAGAAAATCAACAAGGAAACATTGGATTTGAACCATACTTGAGACTAAGTTTTACTAACATATATAAACAGAACATTCCACCCAACAGCTGTAGAAAACACATTTATCTCAAGTGTACACAGAAAATTCTCCAGGATAGATCAAGTTATAGGCCACAAAACAAGTCTCAGCAAATTTTAAACGACTGAAATCATACCAAGTATCTTTTCTAACCACAGTGGTATAAAACTAAAAGTCAATAATAGCTTGAAAATCCACAAATTTGTGGAGATCATAAAACATGCTACTGAACAACTAATGGGTCAAGAAAAAAACCAAAAGGGAAATGAAGAAATATCTTGAAACAAACATAAAAGGAAACACACCATATCAAAACCTATGGGAAGCTGCAAAAGCAATTCAAAGAGGGAAGTTTATGGCAATAAACACCTACATAAAAAAAACAAAAACAAAAACAAAAAACAAAAACCTCAAATCAACAACCTCACTTTACACTTCAAGGAACTAGAAAAAGAACAAACTAAGCCCAAAGTTAGCAGAAGGAAGAAATTAACAAAGATTATAGCAGAAAAAGATGAAATTGAGACTAGAAAGAAAATAGAAAAGACCAATGAAACTAAAAGTTGTTTTTTTTGAAAAGATATACAAAATTGACAGAAAAAGAAAGGTAATTCCAATAAATAAAATTAGAAATGAAAGAAGAGACATTACAACTGATATTGCAGAAATACAAAGAATAATGAGAGACAACTATGAACAATTACATGCCGATAAGCCAGTAATAGAAGAAATGGATAATTTTCTAGAAATCTACAAGGCTGAATCATGAAGAAATAGAAAATCTGAACATACCAATAATGAGTAAGGAATTGAATCGGTAATTAAAACCCTCCTAACAGAAAAGTCCAGGGCCAGATGATTTCACTGGTAAATTCTATCAAACATTTAAAGAATTAATGCCTATCTTTATCAAAAATATTTCAAAAAATTAAAAAAGAGGGACTATTTCCAAATTCATATGTGAGGCCAACATTACTGTGATACCAAAGCCAGATAAAGACACTACAAGAAAAAAATTACAGACCAATACTCCTGATGAACATAAATGAGAAATTTCTCGACAAAATATTATCAATCCTAATTCAACAGCACATTAAAAAGATTTTCATGGTGATGAGTGGGATCGATCCCTAGGGTGCAAGTACAGTTCAACATATGCAAATCAGTAAATTTGATATATCACATTCAGATAATGAAAGAAAAATTAAATGGTCATCTCAATAGATAAAGAAAACATATCTGATCAAAGACAGCATCCTTTCATGATATAAATCCTCAACAAATTGGATATGGAAGGAACAATACTTCAACACAGTGAAAGCATTATATCACAAACCGACAGCCAACATTACTCTCAATGGTAAGAGGTTAAAAGCCTTTCTTCTAAGATCAAAAATAAAACATGGGTATCTACTCTTACCACTGTTATTCACACAGTACTAGAAGCCCTGTCTAGGGAAATGAGGCAAGAAAAAGAAATAAAATGCATCCAAAAAGGAAAGAAGTGAAATTGTCTCTGTTTATAGATGATTTGATCATGTATATATATATATATATATATATATATATATAGTGAATTCTAAGACTCCATCAAAAAACCATTAGAACTAACTAATCAAAGATTTTAGTAATGTTGCCAGATATAAAATCAACATACAGGTAAGAATTGTGCTTTACACACTAACAACAAAATGCTTGAGAAAGACATAAAGAAGACAATCCCAGGGCTCCTGGGTGGCTCAGTCGGTTAAGCGTCCAACTTCAACTCAGGTCATGATCTCATGGTTTGTGAGTTCGAGCCCCACGGTGGGCTCTGTGCTGACAGCTCAGAGCCTGGAGCCTGCTTTGGATTCTGTGTCTCCCTCTCTCTCTGACCCACTCATGCTTTGTCTCTCTCTCTCTGTCTCTCAAAAATAAATAAACGTTAAAAAAAATCTTTAAAGAAGACAATCCCATTTATAATAGCATAAAAAAAACAATACTTAGGAAAAAAATTAATGAAAGAAGTGAAAGATGTGTATACTGGAAACTATAGGCCTTTGATGAAAGAAATTGAAGAACACACAAATGAAAGGGTTTCCTCTGTCACAGATGGGAAGACTTAATATTGTTAAAATGTTTATACTTCCAAAGTCACCTATAGATTCAATGCAATCCCTATCAAAATTCCAATAGCACTTTTCACAGAAATAGAAAAAAATAACTCTAAAATTTGTATGGAGCCATTAAACAACCCTGATCGCTAAAGCAATCCTGAGAGAAAAGAACAAAACTGAAGGTAGCACACTTCTTAATTTCAAACTATTCTACAAACTATAATAATCAAAACAGTTTGGTGCCAGTGTAAAAATGGACACATAGATCAATAGAACACAACAAAAAGCCCCAAAATAAGGCCACAATTATGTTCAATTAATATGCAACAAAAGAGCCAAGGATACTCCATGAGGAAAGAACAGTCTCTTCAATAATGGTGCTGGGAAAACTGGATAACCACATACAAAAGAATGAAATCGAACCTCTACTCAAAAATGAACTTGAAATGGGTTAAAAACTTAAACATAAAATCTTAAAATGAAAAGCTACTATAAGAAAACATAGGGAAATAGCTCCTTAACATTGGTAGTTATCTCCAGGATATGACCCAAAAAGGAGAAGCAACTAAGGCAAAAATCAAGTAGATAACATCAAACTAAAAAGCTACACAACAGAAGAAACAATCCACAAATGAAACAATCAACCTACAAAATGAGAGAAAATATCTGTAAATCATAAAGCTGATAAGGGGCCAATAGTCAAAATGTATAAAGAACTCATACAACTCAATAGGAAAACAACAACAACAACAACAACCGAAACAACCCGATTAAAAAATGGGCCAAGGAACTGAATAGACTGCTCTCCAGAGACAACATACAAATAGCCAGCAGGTATATGAGGAGTGCTTAACATCAGTCATCATCAGGGAAATGCAAATCAAATCCCCAATGAGATATTACCTTATACCTGTTCAAATGGCTATTACCAAAAAGATAAGAGATAGCAAGTATTTGCAAGGGTGTAGATAACTCTTGTGTACTGTTGGTGGGAGTTAAAATTGATAGATCCACTATGGAAAAGAGTCTGGAGGTTCCTCAAAAAATTAAAAATAGAACTACTATATGATCCAGCAATCTCACTTCTGGGTATATATCTAAAGGAATTGAAATCAGGATTTCATACAAGTATCTGTACTCCCATCTTTATAATAATATTATTCAAAATTGCCAAGATATGTGACTAACCTAATTCTCCATCAACAGATAAATCCATAAAGATGTGGCGTATATATTTATATGCATATTTATATTTTAATACATGTATAAAATTCAGCCACAAGAAAGAGGGAAATCCTGCCATTTGTGACAACTTGGATGAACTCTGACGGCATTATGCTAAAATAAGTCATTCACAGAAAGACAAATACTGTATGATATAACTTATATAAGGAATCTAAGAAAGCCGAACTCAGAAAAATAAAGCAAGGTGGTGCTTATCAGGGGCATGAATGGGGGGAAAGGAGGATATTATTCAAAGGGTACAAGTTTCCAGTTATAAGATTAACAAATACTTAGGATTGAATGTACAGCATGGTGATTATAGCTAATAATACTTTATTTTATTCTTGAATGTTGTTGAGAATAGATCTTAAATGTTCTCACATCAAAAAAGAAATGGTAGTTACGTAACAAAACGGAGGTGTTACCTAGTGCTAAAGTGGGTATTTTGCACATTTTGCAATATATAAATGTTTAAATGTATTAAATCAACATAATATTCCTTAAACTTATATGCTACAAGTCAAAATCTGGAAAATAAATTTTTTAAAAGATAAAAATTGAACTTTATTAAACATTTAAAAAAGACATTGATGCCTTAGTGTCAAGGACATTTTTATCCTATGTCCAGGATGCATATTGTAAGGTGAAGTTTCAGAGAAGAAAACTTATGAACTTCATGACATTCTAGAAGAGAGTCGGAAGTTGATAACTTCTTGACATTCTGGAAAATGTGCACTGATGAGAAATCCAACGGCTGAGATTGTTTCCTCCATCGTGCTATGTCATGACTCTGTTGTGGTAAAATCGGAATAAATCTAGAATCTCTTAAAACTCTGGCCTGTTCTATAGTGTCTGCTAGGCATAAGAGCAAGATTTTTTTTTAATGTTTATTTATTTTTGAGAGAGAGAGTGAGACAGAGCATGAGCCGGGGAGGGCCAGAGAGAGGGAGACACAAAATCAGAAGCAATCTCCAGGCTCTGAGCTGTCAGCACAGAGTCCGACGCATGGCTGGAACCACGGACTGTGAGAACATGACCTGAGCCAAAGTTGTACGCCCAACCAACTGAGCCACCCAGGCGCCCCTAGGGCAAGGTTTTAAAGGTGTTAGATAATATTATAATCAAGGCTGTGAAAAAACCTTTTTCCTTACCATGAAGTTTCTGAAAGTATTGAAAAGTCAGGGAACAAAGCAGATTTGAAAATAGATGACTCTGTTACTAGTTCACTTAGAGTTCTGTTAAAAGGCTGCCCACCTTAAAGCTGTCTGTGTCTTCCCACCCCTACAATGTGTAGGTAAAGATCGTGCCTTTCATTCCTTTCCTTTCTCTTTGATTTCAGGCTTAAATATTTGTTTTCCTAAAAAATCTTACCAATTCTTGCTGTAGAGTGCCCCACAGACAGAGATAAATTCAAATAGCTTCTGTTCTATTAGAAGCTTCCTGACCATCTTCAGTGAGGTTATACCCTAGGAGAAATCCTCCCAGCTTCCTATGTAACCCAGGCCTAAATTTGATACATTGTAGCATTTCTTTTGTTTTTAATCATGTCTTATCTTCCTTGTTCTCTTTCTCCTGTGGTATACCCAGGCTCTTCTTACCTGGAATCACTATGAAACTCAGCTAATAAGATCTGAAATATTCTTTGCTGAAATTTGAGCTTCAATTCTCAGTGCCATCCCATTTTAGTATAATATCCTAGCTGATCAAGCATGAGGGATTTCCTGATTTTTCTTGTGATTTCATCCCTATGTGTCATTCTCAGAAGGCACTTCTCAGTTCCTTGCTTGGATCCAGGCTGTTAAGGTGGGAGATGGTGACACATGACTCTCTGAGACCTTATTTCATCCACTGTTGAATTTCTCTGGGGCTTAAATATACCCATATTCCTAGAACCATCTCTAAAAGCAATAGCATGTTACCATGCCTTTTTTTTTTATTCCCATACATCTAGGCTTTGTTTTAGAATCAGTTCCTATACATAGCTTAAAGACAGCATATTCAGTTAATGCTAAATCTCTATAATTTTTGGAATGAAAAATACATTTTTTTATTTTTAAGTACATTGTAACATTAACTGGAATGATATTGTAAGCACCCTGATTCTTGTGGAAAGTATCCCTGGGAAATCTGTTAGCACATTCTTACCTTGGGAATCAATTCCCTGATAATAGGTTCAAGTTCTTTCAAGAGTCATTTATGCCACCTCCTTGTGAGTATAAGTGGAAAATCTCTGTGAAGGAGCTACACTTTACAGTCATAACTTAATGTTCAGTAATGTCTACTTACTGATAGCTAGATTTAAAAGTATTCAGAATATTTCAACCATGTTGTTAAAGAACCTTATGAAAAGATATTTAGGAAAATACCTTTACTGATGATTGACAGACCATAACAAAATCAAGTTTCATCTTATATTCATGTCTGTGACAATGCTGCAAGTCCTCCTATATTCCAGGAAATTCTTTAGTGACTGTTCTGTATAAGACACAAATCCTGGGCTTTGCTATAATGCGGAGAATGAAGATTACCTGAATAGGGTAATATGAATTGCTGAACAATTTTGATAACTTTATCCCAAGTGATTATGGGCCACATCCTCTTAAAACTCCAAGACCTTTGAGTCCCTTGCAGGGTATAACTCTGCGCACTTGAAATTTTATGAGAATGTTATATAATCTTCTGGTACAGGGCTAAGGAGTTGCTAACATGAATAAACATGATGATATTCTGCAGCCAAAATTACCTACTTTTCTGATAATTTTGGCAAGGCTTTGCCTTATTTGTCTTGAGCAGTATTTACATTAAAAGCTGTATTTAAAGTTTTTGTAACTTGGTGTGCCTGGGTGGCTCAGTCAGTGAAGTGTCTGACTTAATATTGGCTCAGGTCATGATCTCAAGGTTCATGAGTTCAAACCCCCACATCAGGCTCTGCACTGATAGCTTGGAGCCTGCTTGGGATTCTCTGTCTCTGTCTCTCCCTTTCTGCCTCTCCCCTGCTCTCTCTTTCTCAAAAATAAATATTTTTTAATTAAAAAAGTTGTTGTAACTTGGAATAATTTTTTTCCTCAGATAAGGATGTTTAATTTCCTTCCTTTTGGAGCCTTGCAAGTGAGGGAAGCTAGGGACTGGGCTCTAAGAGAGAACTGTGTTGAAAACAAATTTGGGATGATTGTATATAACAAGAGTATGTTGGGGTCATGTTCACCATGGCTGTGTGCTTAAGAAATAGAATTATGACAGATAACATAATTCTATATTATCATGTCAAAGATCCCGAGACTTTTCTGGTCTATGCCCTTTCCATGGAATCAACATTGTTGTCATTTAAATGCCTTATTGATGGGGCCGACCAGCCACTTGTTTAAGGTTGTAGAACTGTATCTAAAAGTTTGAAGTGGAGAAAAGATTTAGATTTCTCAGGGAAGCTGAAAGTAATGAAAGAGGGAATAAATTTGCATCATTTTAGTAAATACTGGTGAAATTTAATGCTAATAACCTTGAATGGATCCAGGAATAAGTCTTATACTGTTTTTTGTGTAGATAACTGGGAGTAATGTGCTTAGAAAAGATCTCCAAGAGGAATCTTTTCATATAACTTGGTCTGTTTACATATGCCCCATAGTGCTGTTTAATATGTTAGAGAGTGACGTCATATTCTTCGAATATAGAGCAGTGACTGGATTGTACATGTATTTCGTGTCAGGTGTGATGAGACTATTGAGATAACCATATAATGCTGTGTTTTAATTCTATCTCAATAAACATGACTTCAAGAAAAGCCAAGTCAAATATTATTATACACAAAAATAAATCAATTTTCGAAATTAAAAAAATAGCTGTTTTTCATAAAGAATGATACAGTGTTCCATGCTGGTTCTAGAGTAAGCAGACAAACCATTTTCCTCTTGTCATATGTACCAGACACCAAAATGTATCAATTAAATGATTCTGGACAGTCGCAATCGATCTCTTCTATCCAGCCATTGAAGGAAATGCAATGTGATAATGATAACTCTGAAACTAAACCACCTAGCTTTGAATCCTGACTCTGTCACACATTCAATGAGTGGTATTGAAGAAGTTTCATCATGTTAGGCATTGATTTCTTCGTTTTAAATAGGAGATAGGACTGACACCTTATATGGCCATTGATGGGATTAATACATATAAATATTAATATTCAATATAATATTGCATATAGAGTAGTGTCTGAAGGAGAGCAGGCACAAAGGAGTCCTGCACAATCATACGAATGAGAATAAGAGCAAGAATGGGTCTGGATGCTTTGAATAGTGCCCCTTCCAGATATGACAGCACTTCCCCACTGGCTTTTCCAACAGTTCCCACATTCCTTCCATTCATGCCACTTCTCTTCAATTTTCTTCACTGTGTAATGTGATTATCCCAGATGCCAGGGGCACCTGGCTTTCAGGTGATCCAACAGGCAGAGCAATAATGACAACAGGTGAGGGCCAGAGATTATTTCCGCTTTGAGGCCATAATGGCCCTGTCATAGCTAGAACTCCTTATTTCCTTTTGTGATAAAAGCACAGGGTTCCAGTAAAGGGGGTTGTTGGTTTAAAGAACTTGTATTGAAGGAAGGCCTTTGGATTTGATAGTGTATACACTCCATTAGTGGGGATCTGGTCCCATGTCACTCAGTGGATTAATCAATAGCCATAGTCTTGATGTGCAGGCTACTTAGTGGTAAAACAGGCAGGCTCCAAAATACACTGTTGGGATTCCCAGATTGGGAATTGTGTATGCTGTAAGAAAGTGGTCTAAGTTCATTCTTCTGCATGCCAGAAGAATTTTCCAGTTTTCCCAGCACCATTTGCTGAAGAGACTGTTTTATTCCATTGGATATTCTTTCCTGCTTTGTCAAAGATTAGTTGGCCATACGTTTGTGGGTCCATTTCTGGGTTCTCTATTCTGTTCCATTGATCTGAGTGTCTCTGTTCTTATACCAGTACCATACTGTCTTGATGATTACAGCTTTGTCGTATAGCTTGAAGTCCAGAAATGTGATGCCTTCTGCTTTGGTTTTCTTTTTCAAGATTGCTTTGGCTATTCAGGGTCTTTTCTGGTTCCATACAAATTTTAGGATTATTTTTTCTAACTCTGTGAAGAATGCTGGTGTTATTTTGATAGGGATTGCATTGAATATGTACATTGCTTTGGGTAGTTTTGACATTTTAGCAATATTTGTTCTTCCTATCCAGGAGCATGGAAACTTTTTACGTTTTTTTGTGTCTTCTTCAATTTCTTTCATAATCTTTCTATAGTTTTCAGTGTATACATTTTTCACCTCTTTGGTTAGATTTATTCCTAGGTATTTTATGGTTTTTGGTGCAATTGTAAATGGGATAGATTCCTTCCTTTCTCTTTCTGTCGCTTCATTGTTGGTGTATAGGAATGCAACTTATTTCTCTGTGTTGATTTTATATCCTGAAACTCTGCTGAATTTATGGATCAGTAATAGCAGTTTTTTTTGTGGAATCTTTTGGGTTTTTCATATAGAGTATCATGTCATCTGTGAAGAGTGAAAGTTTGACCTCCTTCTGGCCAATTTGGATGCCTTTTATTCCTTTGTGTCGTCTGATTGCAGAGGCTAAGACTTACAATTCTATGTTGAATAACAGTGGCGAGAGTGGACATCCCTGCCTTGTTCCTGACTTTAGGGGGAAAGCTGTCAGTTTTTCCCCATTGAGGATGATATTAGCATAGCGTTGTTCATATATGGCTTTTATGATCTTGAGGTATAATCCTTCTATCCCTACTTTCTTGAGGGTTTTTATCAAGAAACGATGCTGTATTTTCTCAAATGCTTTCTCTGCATCTATTGAGAGGATCATATGGTTCTTTTCCTTCTTTTATTGATCTGATGAATCACACTGATTGTTTTGTGGATATTGAACCAGCCCTGCATCCCAGGTATAAATCCCACTTGGTCGTGGTGAATAATTTTTTTAATGTATTGTTGGATCTGGTTGGCTAATATCTTGTTGAGGATTTTTGCATCCATGTTCGTCAGGGAAATTGGTCCATAGTTCTTCTTTTTAGTGGGGTCTCTGTCTGGTTTTGGAATCAAGGTAATGCTGGCTTCATAGAAAGAGTTTGGAAGTTTTCCTTCCATTTCTCTTTTTTGGAAGAGCTTCAAGAGAATAGGTGTTAATGCTTCCTTAAATGTTTGGTAGAATTCCCCTGGAAAGGCATCTGGCCCTGGACTCTTATTTTTTGGGAGATTTTTGATTACTAATTTGATTTCCTTACTGGTTATGGGTCTGTTCAAATTTTCTGTTTCTTCCTGTTTCAGTTTTGGTAGTGTATATGTTTCTAGGAATTTGTCCATTTCTTCCAGACTGCCAATTTTATTGGCATATAATTGCTCATAATATTCTCTTATTGTTGTTTTTATTTCTGCTGTGTTGTTTGTGATCTCTCTCTTTCATTCTTGATTTTATTTATTTGGGTCCTTTCCTTTTTCTTGTTGATCAAACTGGCTAGTGGCTTATCAATTTTGTTAATTCTTTCAAAGAAGTGGCTTCTGGTTTCATTGATCTGTTCTACTGTTTTGTTTTTTGCTTTTGTTTTTGTTTTTGTTTTTTGGTTTCAATAGCCTTAATTTCTGCTCTAATCTTTATTATTTCCTGTCTTCTGCTGGTTTTGGATTTTATTTGCTGTTCTTTTTCCAGCTTTTTAAGGTGTAAGGTTAGGTTGTGTATCTGAGACCTTTCTTCCTTCTTTAGGAAGGCCTGGATTGCTATATACTTTCCTCTTATGACCACCTCTCCTGCATCCCAGAGGTTTGGGGCTGTGGTGTTATCATTTTCTTTGGCTTGCATGTACTTTTTAATTGCATCTTTAAGTTCTTGGTTAGCCCATTCATTCTTTAGTAGGATGTTCTTTAGTCTCCAAGTATTTGTTACCTTTCCAAATTTTTTCATGTGGTTGATTTCGAGTTTCATAGCATTGTGGTCTGAAAATATGCATGGTATGATGTAGATCTTTTTGTACTTGTTGAGGGATGATTTGTGTCCTAGTACGTGGTCTATTCTGGAGAACATTCTATGTGCACTGGAGAAGAATGTATATTCCGCTGCTTTAGGATGAAATGTTCTGAATATATCTGTTAAGTCCATCTGGTCCAGTGTGTCATTCAAAGCCATTGTTTCCTCATTGATTTTTTTGAAATTGTTGTTTTTTAATGTTTATTTTTGGGAGAGAGAGAGAGAGAGAGATACAGAGCATGAGTAGGCAAAGGGCAGAGAGAGAGTGAGACACATAACCTGAAGCAGGCTCCAGGTTCTGAGCTGTCAGCACAGAGCTCAATGCGGGGCCTGAACCTATGTAAGATCATGACCTGAGCCGAAGTCACACGCTTAACCGACTGAGCCACTCAGGCGCCCCTCCTTGCTGATTTTTTGACTAGATGATCTGTCCATTGTTGTGAGTGGGGGGTTGAAGTCTCCCAGTATTATCATATTACTATCAATGAGTTTATGTTTGTGATTAATTGATGTACATATTTTGGTGATTCCACATTTGGCACCTAAATGTTTACAATTGTTAGGTCTTCGTGGTGGGTAGACCCCTTGATTATCATATAATGCCTTTCTGCATCTCCTGATACAGTCTTTATTTTAAACTTTAGATTGTCTGATGTAAGTATAACAACTCTGGCTTTCTCTTGGTGACCATTAGCATGATAGATGGTTCTCCAATGCCTTACTTTCAGTCTAAAGGTGTCTTTAGGCCAAATTGGGTCTCTTGTAAACAGCATATAGATGGATCTGGTTTTCTTATCCATTCTGTTACCCTATGTCTTTTGAATGGAGCATTAAGTCCATTGACGTTTAGAGTGAGTACTGAAAGATATGAATTTATTGCCATTATGTTGCTTGTAGAGTTGGAGTTTCTGTTGGTGTTCTCTGGTCCTTTCTAATCTTTGTTGCTTTGGGTCTTTATTTATTTGTTTATTTATTTGTTTATTTTTTCATCTTTTCTCCCCTCAGAGAGTCCGCCTTAAAATTTCTTGCAGGGCTGGTTTAGTGGTCACAAACTAATTTTTTTTTCCGGGAAACTTTTTATCTCTCCTTCTGTTTTGAATGACAGCCTTGGTGGATAATGAATTCTTGGCTGCAAGTTTTTCTGATTCAGCACATTGAACATATCCTGCCACTCCTTTCTGGCCTGCCAAGTTTCTGTGGATAGGCCACAGAATGTTGTCTTCCCTTGTATGTTAAGGGCTTTTTTCCCCTTTCTGCTTTCATGATTTTCTCCTTGCCTGAGTATTTTGTGAATTTGACCATGATATGCCTAGTTGATGGTCAGTTTTTGTTGAATCTAATGGGGGTCCTCTGTACTTCCTGGATTTTGATGTCTGTGTCTTTCCCCAGGTTAGGAAAGTTTTCTGCCATGATTTGCTCACATAACCCTTCTACCCCTATTTCTCTCTCTTCCTCTTCTAGAACCCCTATGATTCTGATTTTGTTCCTTTTTAACGAGTCACTGATTTTTCTAATTCTTAAATCGTGCTTTTTTGTCTTAATCTCCCTCTTTTTTTCTGCTTCATTATTCTCCATAAGTTTGTCCTCTATATCACTGATTTTCTGTTCTGCCTCATCCATCCTTGCCACCGTGGCCTCCAGTCAAGACTGCAGCTCAGTTATAGCATTTTTTATTTCATACTGACTAGCTTTTACTTCTTTTATCTCCGCAGAATGGGATTCTAATCTATTTTTTGCTCCAGCTCGTATTCTTATTATTGTAATTCTAAATTCTAGTTCAGACATTTTGCTTGTATCTGTGTTGGTTAAGTCCCTGGCTTTTGTTTCTTCCTGCTCTTTCTTTGGGGTCAATTTCTTCATTTCATCATTTTGAAGGGAGAAAAGTAATTAATGAGGTAGAAGAAATTAAAAGAAAAATATTAAAATTAAAAAATATTAAAATTAAAAAATTAAAAAACACACACACAAAAAAATTGAATAAATGATGCTAGATATTAGGTGTTTTTTGGTTTAAGTGTTGAAAGCAGCTTGATAGATTAGAGAAAAAAAGGGAAAAAACAAAAAGGAAATTGTTTAAAAATTTGAAAAAATGAACACACTGAAGTAGACTAAAATGAAATGATGGAAGTAAAATATTTTGAAAAATTTACACAAAAATAAAAATATAGTAGAATAAAAATTAAAGAAAATATTTTTAATAAAAATTGAAAATAAAAATGAATTTTTTCTCTTTCTGTATTCAAGAAAAAGAAAAACAAAAAAGAGAAAAGAAGAAAGAAAAAAAAGAAAGAGAATTGAATAGATGGACTGGCTAACAGACTGAAATATGACTGAAATTACTTCCTTTTCTCCTAGAAGTCAAACTATGAAGTGCTTTGTAGTCCATAAACTAAGCGGGTGGTGAGACTTGTGTTCTTGAAGAGTGAGGTTGGCCCAGTTGGGCGGGGCTTAGTGTAATGGCTCCATTCTCCACTAGATGGCGCTGCTTAACTTACTGGCTTTCTCTTGGTGGATTGTTGTGTTGCTTGTAGGTGTGTACTTGCGGGAGCAGTGAAAATGGCGTCACCCAGCTACCCAGTCTCTAGTATGAGAACTCTGTTCTTCCTAATCAGCAGTTGCGCACCCGTCCTTTGTCTTTGGCTTCAGTCCACTCCCTGCTTTTACACAGTCTGTGACCAAGTCACAGGCAGCACCTCCTTCCCGAGTTTTATCTCAGATGCAGCTGTTTTTCCCACAATCCTGAGGGATTGCGACTTTGACCCATTCTGCACCTCGGCAGAGGGTCTCACCGAGTAATGGCCAGGTGCCAGCTGCACCCAGGAACGTTTCCGGGACCGTGCTGCTGCCAATGCCCAGAGACAGTGGTCGGATGCCAGCCCACTCCAGAACAAGTTTGTGGGATAGTGTAGCAGCAGCGTTTCAGGGATTATGGAAAATCACAACACACATCTAGCACCATGCATCACACTTAGTGACTTTGTTCCAGCACCAGTGAATGTGGGTGTTCTCTGGGGTCTGCTGGAACCAGGTGGCCTCACAGCCTCTACCAAATGTCCTTCCAGCAGTGGAACTGCTTCTCCCCATGTGCCTCAAGAACCTCCCAGACACCACTCTGTTCCTGGGGATTCGCCCTTCCCACCAGAGCACTGCCAGTTATCGAGCTACAGAGTTTCAGACTCTGCGCTCCCCCTGTTTATAGTCTTAATGGAATTTAAACCCTCTCCTTTCTCGTTTCTCCTTTCTCCCTTTTTAGTTCAGTCCCAGCAGCTGTTTCCAATTTTCCACTTTCTTTCCAGCTGCTTTTGCGGGGGGGGGGGGTGCTTTTCCCATATTCTTCCCCCCCTACCCATCTCTGTCCTCTCTTCTGACAGAAAAGTGGCCCTGTCTTCCGTGGCTTCTCTCTTCCCATGTTCACCTCTCCATGCCATGTACCTGCTGAGTTCTGTGGTTCAGGTTGTGCAGATTGTTGTGTTAATCCTCAGATCACTTTTCTAGGTGTGCAGGATGGTTTAGTTTTGGTCTGGCTGTATTTCATGGATGCAAGACACACAAAAAACTTCCATGCTGTTCCACCATCTTGGCTGCTTCCTCTTAAGCAATCTTAATTAATCTGAAACCTTAAATGTCCTCATCTATAACACAGGGGATGATAATATTCCACTCTTCAAGTTATTCTGAAGACAAAGTGAACTATTGCATAAAAAAAATAGAACAGGGCTTGGTATTTGTGTTACTTACTATTAAAGAGATACTTGATATCATTAGCAGTACTGACTTGTTTACTACCCTCTCCTTTACAAGAGTCATGGGAAAAGATCATGGCATACAATATGGTTCATAGGCAGTGAATACACTACCATTCCAGGTGCTGAAAGAAATAGTGGGATGATGACCACAGTTTCAAAGAAATATGAACAGAGGGTGTCCCAGCAGAAGGCACTGACCTACTCTGTCCACATGTATGAGCACATGCTTCAGCTTTACTACTGTTAAGCCACTTTCACTCCATGACACAATTTGTTATCATTAACATTTTTCTGAAGAGTCTATAATGACATGGGAACATCAGTTATGAAGTCAAGTGGAAGAAAAGATGAACATTTTTACAATATTCTTTTTCCTACCCCATTTAAAATATGGCCCCACCACAGTAGCTACTTTTATCACAATACAGATAAGTGCATTTTAAGATACATATCACTTTTTAATAAATCATTTGTTTACACTTTAATTTTGAATTAAAAAATGTGATCTTTAATTAAAGTCTTACTCATTTTTCTACCTGAGCCCCTGTTATAATGCTTACCCATAGCAATTATCTAAAACCTCAATGGGTGGGTGAATAAATGAACAAAAATCTTAGCCACTAAGGTTTACTTTCATTTTTTTCAATATTTTGAACATACTTTAGTTTTTTAAAATATTTTGAAAACCATTCTTAGAGGAATGGAGGTCCTTCTTTAGTTTTCTTTAGCCCTAAATCTCAGTAGGAAGTTGGTTTGTTTTTTTAAGCTCACATAAATTAAATCAATAACATCTATCTGTCTTTAGAGAAGTGGTATTACTGCTGAAAATCATGGCCTCTTTGTCATTACATCACCAATGTACACACATTAAGCTCCTTAAGCCTAACTTGGAAATCGATGCTTCCTCTCTCCAGTCATTTCTGTGGCCTACCGCCCTATTGATAGGGTTATATTACCTCAGACACTATTATCAGATGTGGTATCCCCAAGAGCTTTGTAGAAAAAGGCTATTGCTTTCCCATCCTAGGATCAAATGTCTCTTTATATGCAGGCTTGAAAATCACTGTTTGGGTACTGTATTACATTGTGTGTGCAATTCTAATTTGTCCTCAGTTTCAGCCATTTGTCTCCTTTGGTGATATTGATTTCTAGGGCAATTCTGCTCATTGATTTCAGACTATTTTCCTGAGGTCTATTTTTGTTTGTTCTCTTCAACATTTATGGAGTACTTCAGATTTTAACGTTCGCGATCTTATATATACACTTTAAGATAAGTCTCACAACATCTTTGAACAATTTCTTTGCATTTTACAAATATAGGTGAACAAGATAAAACAAACCTCTTAAGAAGTGAATTTTGAGGACAAACAAGATTAGGAAAATGTATCCAGGAAGCTGGGTGGACATGGTGATTACAAAAAACTTATTTCCTTGTGTGCCCTTGGACAAGTCAATCAACATTCTTAAATCTCAGTTTGCAAATTGTAAAGGAGAAGGTTTAAAAAAGAAAGACAATTCTTTTCATTTCCGTTATCCACCACCTACATTACAGAGTTCTTGTAAGAAACAACTGAGATAATGGATATAAATATTTCACAAAGGTTGGTTTATCTCAGGATAAAGAAATAGTAATCATGTTTGATATAATCTAACTCAAATCTTGACAAGAAGTGTCAACAATGAAATATTCACTAATGCTGTCCTCTGGTTGAAAAATTTTTTTATAGTTTTTCAACCATGTGTACATGAGAATCATCTGCACGCTCAGTAAAAATGCATGAGATTCATAAATTTAAATAAAGCTCCTCTTAGATGCATTCCACTGCCTAGAAATTAAAATTATTTATGAGGGCTTAAAAGTAACAAATCAGACAGACTTGGTTTCAATCTCAGTGTCATTACTTACTATCTATGTGATCTTGGGAGAGTTACTTGCCTATAGTTTCCTCGACTAAAACATGAGGTAATGTGCCATAGTCTGTTTGAGGATTGAACAAGAATGCAGGCCAAACATGGAAAGCAGTGTATAACATATTTTTAGTTTCAATCAATATGTGTTATTAATAACTTTCCTTTTAGATATATTTGACTATAAATATTCCTCTTTTATTTAGCTATCACTTAAAATGGCCTCTGTTTTTTTTTTTCTTTCTCTTTTTTCCAGGCTTGTATGTTAGGTACTGGGGGTATAAAGATGGATGAGATTGAATCTGTACAGTCACTAGCTGGAATGGGACTTGCTTGTTGGTATAGCTCATTGAGTAACACTGTATCTTGTATGTAGTTGATACTCAGTAATTTTTTAATTAAATGAGTTAATGTCTCCTAGTGCTTTGGGTAAACAATGGAGATGATTATGTAAATAATTTTGCAAAGTACACTGTAATAAGTGTTATAATTTAGGAGTCTACTGTCTCAACTTAATTTCATTTCATCATGCTATTGTATGATTGTTTAGTTGAATTTAATTTTCTTTATATTTCCATTTATTGCTTCATTGTTATTGGTTCTTAGGCTTTTCCAACATTTACAATGCTTCCCAATTTTGTATCATGTAAGAATTTCATTAACTTGGTATTTATTCCTCTGCCTGATGTTGAATAAAAACGATTTTACACAACAATTACTAGCACTCACCCTCATTCTGTGGCTGCCTCCTAGCCTTGTTAAACACTATATTTATCATTTGCTTTGATCTCTGGCCTTTGAGCCAGTTTGAATCTTTACAACTATGATTTTATCAAAGATAATTTTATAAGCATATTTTCCAATAACATACTTAGGGAGATACTTATGAGACCTACACCAGTGTGTGTGTGTATATATATATATATGTGTGTGTGTGTGTGTGTGTGTGTGTGTATGCCTGTGTCTATGTGTCTGTGTGTGTCTGTGTGTATAAGAGAGACTGAAGGAGAGAAATTTGGTCAGGTAAATCTGAATCAAATCGAAGGACTTAAGTTTAATAATAATCACATAATTAAATGATATCAGGGGAAATTATTTTCTAAAGCAGAATATAGTTTAGATCATTAATGAGGACCTTCAGTCCCAAATAAAATATTAGTTAATGTTTTTGAGTACTTACACAGTGTAAGATACTGTTTCAAGTTTTTTTTTTATGAATTAAATCAACATTTTTAGGAGATAATTCTAGAATTTTCTTTCATTTACAGATGAGAATTCTGAGATACAGATCAGTTTAATAACTCAATCAAAGTCACAGAGTCAGTGAATTCATGGCAGAGTTGGGATTCCCATCAATCATACTCATTTTCTTCCCAACTAGAATTTTTAACCATGATTAACTTTGCCGGTTCAGAGACCAATCTTCCTATTTCTGCTAGCAGTACCTTGATTTAGCTTTGGGTGACATCCCAAAGCTACTAAAGAAAGACTCAGTAGAGCTGTCTATTAATTTTCTTGACCAATTTTTATAAAGAGAGATGTTCATGACCTAAGAGCAATCAAACTCTCTCTCCCCAAAATGTTTATCTTGATTGGAGGACTATAATGACTAAAAATTATTAGAGTTCATTCACCTTGAGGATGACACCCTGAAAAGATTCTATCACTTCCATCTTTTAAAGTCTCTGGAGCTTCTATGGCTTTTGGCCTTCCAAAGTCTGATTCTTTATCATTTCCTTCAGTTCTCCCAGGTTATGGGATAAGGCCATGGATTACGATCATACAGGTTTTGCAATGCCCAATGCTAGTGGGTACCAAGGCTCAAAAAAACGGTAACCTTATCCTTCATTTCTTGTCTACACACTCATTTTTGTCTAAATTAGTCATGCCCAATATTGCTTGTGATTAAAGAACTCTAATCAATCTCCCAGCATAAAATAGCTATTATAGACTGGGTCATGTTCCTTCAAAATCAATGTGTTGAAGCCCCAACCCCCAATTGGGGGGACTGTGTTTGGAGATAGTCCTGATAAGAAAGTATAACCTCATTTAAGGTTAAATGAGCCATAAGGAAGAGTCCCTAATCCAACAGGATTGGTGTCCTTATAAGAAGAAATCCTCTCCTTGCACACACACAGAAGAAAGGCCATGTGTGGACATAGTGAGAAGGCTGCTGTCTACAAGTCAGAAAGAGAGACCTCACCAGAAACCAACTGTGGTAGTTCTTCGATCTTGGACTTGTAGACTCCAGAACTGTGAGAAAATACACAGCCACGGAGTGGCTGTTATTTAAGACACAAAGTTCATATTTTCTTATGGCAGCCCTAGGGCCCTAATACAATGAGCTTTTCAGGTTTCAGGTTTAGGGTAATGTGCTATATCTCCTGCACCTACTGTCCAGAGGCTAATATCTGCCCTGTAAGGCTATTTTGTTATTCCTCCCAGAATGCACCATTGTGTGCTAAACAATAAGGAGTTGAAGGTAAACAAAGCAGACCCAATTCTTGCCCTCATGGAGATCGTTTAAAGTGTATGGTGTTAACTTCATGCAGAGCTTTTTCACTTCCTTAAGATTTTTGCTAAAATCTTATCAGAGGTTTTCCCTGGTGACCTACCTAAAGAAGCAATCTCCTAACTATGAGCTCTCTATATTTTGCCTTGGTATTGTCCTTCTGTAACATTTACTCTCCGTCGACATATTATATATTAATTTCTTCATCTGCTCATCTTCTGTTTCCCATGAGAACGTAATCTCTGTGTGTGCATGGGTCTGGTTTTCTTTGCTGCTACCTCTGTTTCAGTTAGACAGTGTTGGGCATCTGAAGACACTCAATATATTTTTATTAACTTGAATTAGACAGTGAATAAATGAGATACATAGCAAAGTGAAACTCAATGTAAGTTCAAAATTTCTTTAACTTCTCTTGGTATGCTTTCTACTGTGTGAATTGCTTTTCTCTTCCATGATGTGACTCTCTTCAGCATTGTCTGTCTCCTCTGCCTTTTTACTCTCTCCTTAGCCCCTCTTTCTTTTCTAATATTCAGATCTGCTTCCTCTGCTTGCTCTCGTCTCTACCTCTCCCCTTTTTAATTACCATTTTAACAATTGATTATAATATTATGTATAAAGTATATTTCAAATTACTTGATTAAGCAGTATACCCATTGTTTTTAATTAAAAGGCTGATGAAGACACTTAGTTAAAATTCTGTCTGTAAGAAAAGGAAAAGCCAAGTTATATTTGATCTCCATCCTAATTGATTAGTGGGCCATGAGTTGAAATATAATGTTTCCTTAGTCCCATAACAACCCTAGTGCTTCAGTCTGGAGTCACTGATAATTGCACTGAAATGATTTTTCAAATTAAATTGACTTGCTAACATTAAAAATAGTTTAATGCCATACTTAAAAAACTTTTAAAACCTGGATTTCTGGCTCTTCTTGAGAAACCACATCCTGAAGAGGCTCTTCTTGCTGGCTGAGTAGCAGCTGAGCTGTATGGTATACAGCTCTCCCCTTCTTTTCGCCCAACACTGCTTATTAGATTCCCTGCATCTGACTGCATTTATCCCTTTGTATCTCATGGTTGGTCTCTTGAGATATGTGACATCATAACCCTGATCTACACAAAGGGATTTTTTAATAGGACATATAACAATTGCTAAAAAAGAGCTGTTGCATGAATTCAATCTTTCTAGATTATATTAATGGAGCAAGAGGAATTTTAAATTGGAATCAATTTGGAGCAGTAATATGATAAATTCTCTGTCAGATGTATGGTCTTACCTATGACTAACCTCCTTTCCTGACCTCTAAATGGCTACAGCAAGGGTCAAACAATTCCTCACTAAGATATCCATGCTTCTTCAGGATCAGAGCCTAGCATATCCCTCCTCAGAAAGGGCTCTCATCCAGCATCTCAGTCTTCCAGCTAATTCTGCTCTTCCTTTCTGTCCTAAATTCCAAGAGCTTAGACTTGCCTTGTGTCTGGTGCCAAGACCACAGCTTGTAGCTCCATTTAGGTAATGAGCCTTTCTTCCTGGACTTCTGCCTTTGCAATAGTTCCAGGATTGATATCACACCTGCTTTCATCAGTTTTTGTAGGGACTAGACTTTTGCCTTTGAACTCATATACATACATTTTATATACTTTTGCTTGATGGAAATCCTTAGTCCTTTATGTTCTTTAACAAGGTGAGAAATCAATGCATAGTGCCAGATGAAAGCAAAGTCCTATTTATTATAAGGTGGTCTGGGAGACTGTGCTATGGTTTCACTGAAAAGGAGGCTCCTCTCTTTCCTCAAAGATAGATCTAGAGATATTTGTCCAAAAAGTTAGCATACAGAAATAACCTTTATACATGAAGAAGCCACATGACTTCATAAAAGACATAATGTCCTAAAGAATGTATAGTTCCAGAGAAAAGGGTGAGTAGGCAGCCAGTTAGGCCTCCAAGTAGACCTTTAGAAGATCTGGTTTGCTACCTGTTTCAGCACGATAAAAGCCTTCCTTAGTGATTATAATAACAAAAGATAGATAAGATCATGTCCATTTTTTTTTTAATGTAGTGACACCACTCAGGGTTAATGTGACAATATATAATCAGGCTTTCCCTATATTCAGTGGCATGTTATTTCTCTGTGTGTATGGATGAACAAGGGAGAAGTGTTGAAGAGGCTGGAATGTTCAATACTGACCTCTCTTGGTGTCACAGAGATCAACCAAAATTAATAATGTAAGGATAGGACAATGCTTCCTCTGACATAACAACAAAGTAAGTATGGACTCTGTCCATTTTATAGGTGAACAAGTGAGGCCTTATAAATATTAAGTAAATTGCACCAGGGCATAGTAAGTGGAAATACAGAAATTGAACTTGATCTCTACCGCTTATTTATAGACTGCCTGGAGTAAGAACACCTGCCTCCTTAGCATTCCATATTTACTACAAGGTTGGATAGAATCAAAGGCTCTTCCCTGTCTCCTGGTTTATTCACGCTGACACCTGAGCATCAGTTCTGGCTATTTCAACAAACTAAAACTAATAGCCTCTGGATACAATATGAGGCACAAGAGAGAAAAATGAGAGGAAAAACATTAATATTTCTGCTTCATTTCTAGTGTCCTGGAATGAGAATAATATTCTTTGTTTAAAGTCACTATATGTTTATTTTGGGGAGTAGCATCGTGCAGAGCCTAGGCTGTGCATTTTTAACAAGAGGAGATGCCTTTGGCACAGAGAAATGAATTCATTTTTTCTTTCAGAACAAAGATTTGTAAATGATAAAATTTTTTATTTATTTCACTAAATAAAGTGCCTCATAGATAGGGACCACTTGTAATCTATAAGCAAAACTTTCCTGTGGCTTTTGGATAGATCTCTGATATCTACAAGAAATAGTGTTGTGAGGTTCAATTTAAAGGACATATTTTAAAGCTAGATATAAGTCCCCTGAATGATTTTTGCCCATCTTTTTCACAGCTATCACCCCAGCACTTAGACTATTGGGTGATACATTTTAGACACTTAATAAATGTTTGTTGAATAAATAAGCAAATTTTTGGAGAAGTATTAAGTCATAGGGAGTTGAGGCTTAAGTAGTTCACTAGAATATGCAGATGAGTAATCAATTCTGTGAAAAGGTATTATTATTCAGAATTTATTTCATTTTTGTTGTACTACAGTTAGTCCTGAGCATATCTCTGAATTGGCCAAAGTTTGTGTTTGGTCTCCAGTACACTTGACCTTTGAAGACATCTCTTCCACTCACTTTGGGTGTCCATTTCCTTTATGGTCCTTCATTTCACTTTCATTTTACAGTTACTGAATCTAACAGGTGCTTTGAAGAAAGCATCTCTAATAAATATTAAGTTTTGCCTATACATCCTAATTTTTAAAATTTTTTTGTAGGGATCAACATATAAACTTTATTTAAAAGAAAAAGGAAAAAGAAATCCACTTGGTTGAATTTCCTGTGACAGTAATTATGGAATGTATTGATGGAGCCATCAGATACTTCCTGGCCCCTTTGTCATTGTAGTGCCAACAGTTGCCTATTCAACCTGCATATTTAACCAGTCGTGGGACTGAGCTGGTGATCACTCAGACACATTTATTAATTTATTATTCTATCACCAGCATTATTTTCATTTATTAATATGCATTTATTAATATTGTCTTTATTACTATTTATATCTATTAATTTATTAGTGCTCATTATTATTTATTAATATTTATCTTCAAATATTTAGTGCTATTTAGAGTGTCTCTCTGGACAATAAAAACTACTTTATTCAAAATGATAGTGTT
The DNA here is from genome assembly GCF_023721935.1 of Panthera uncia. Taxonomy (NCBI): domain Eukaryota; kingdom Metazoa; phylum Chordata; class Mammalia; order Carnivora; family Felidae; genus Panthera; species Panthera uncia. The sequence goes on along the minus strand of NW_026057580.1, from coordinate 39,279,370 downwards.
ATAGAATTCAAGGAATATTTATTATACACAGTTGCTTTAATTACAGGTTTATTAAGGTTTAAGAGACACTCTTGAAAAAGATGAGAAAAAGGAGTCATCAGGGTTCTTAAGTTTCTTCACTATATAACAAATTTATCTAACAAGATGGAAAGATTCATCACACTGAGGTAGCAGAGGCAATTGTACAAAGACTCAAGCCACAGAGCAAGAGGGAACAAAAAATTGATTATGTATCAAATTAACGAACTACTTACTAATTTAACTGCTTCAGGGATTTATAAATGCTAGTGCATAATCTAGGGAAAGGTTAGTTATTGCTTTCAATATAATTGACCTGATAGTCACTCACTGAGGGAAGAAAACTATAAGTTGAGAAAGAAATGATAGAACTTAAATAAAATATGCTCCTTATGCTATTTGACTCACACTGATGTCAGACTGTGCAACTTCTAAGTTGCCAAAGTGAAGAGTATGAAAAATATGTGGTTATTACCCTTGATAAATGTCATTTTATGTCTGAGACTTCAAGTATTATAAGTCAATAGTCAATGGATCTACTTTTTTCTTACTTTATGTGTTACAAACCATAACAGCAGGTGTCCAGGAGGTGCTCAACAAATATTAATTTGAGGAAAGAATCAATAACTTTTTCCCATCTATTTTTTCTATTTAATTTTACTTTGAACGTCAACTCTACCATTACTGGCACACACACAAAAATTGAAAGTACTCTTGTGAGTCCCTTTAAAAATTTCCACTGTTGTCATTTTTAGTTCTTCTGATTACATCAAGAATATATTTGAGGATTCCTGCCTCAAGAGGATAGAACAGCACTAAGTCTTTTTTATTATTGGACATCTATTTGGGGAGGGGAAAGAGAAAATAGTTTGTTCAGGACTAATGCTGTTCTATTAAGCAGTCCGTAAATCTTTTCAAGTCTTTGCTTAAGGCTCATGTATGAGGCTTAGGGATGGGAGAAGTTTAAGATAGCCTTCTCTGTGGGCTCTATCTCCAAGTTATCTAACCCTGGTGCAGCTTTGGAAACATCTCCCTCATGTTTTAAAAGTCTATACCTGATGCCAGCTGGAGGCCTTGAGAGAGTGTCCTCTCATGTGCTGGGCCAGTTGTGAGGAATGAACCTATCCATATCCACACTCTGGCTCCTCCAAAAAGAGTTCCTTGCATTAGCCCTGGGGGTTGCTTCTGTGACCTTTTATGGTGACCAATTCCATTCAATTATCTCAAGCAGGTAAACATTAATATCACTTGATAAGAGAAGAAGCAAAAAGGACAAGAAATTAAAGGAATTAGGTTTAGTTTTTTTTAATTTATTTTAGAGAGGGAGAGAGAGAGAGAATGCTGGGGTGAGGGGCAGAGGGAGAGAGGAAGAGAGAGAGCAAATGTCAAACAGGCTCCATGCTCAGCAAGGAGCCTGATGCACAGGGCTTGATCCCACAGGAGATTATGACCTGAGCTGAAATCAAGAGTCTGACACTTAACAGACTGAGCCACCCAAGCTCTCCAGAATTAAGGGAATCAGGAACTTTTGCACTTACTTCAGAACTACTAACATAGGAAAACAGTGAGGTAGGGAAGGATTCTACGTCTGGACTCTGCGACTGCCACTGATAAGCCCTGGTGTCATTGGACAAGTTAGTGAAGCCTCTCTGAGCCTCATTTTCCCTATAGTGTTCCTTTCTTCAAATAGTAAGTTTTGTGACCTTTAAAAGAGGAAATACATGCAAAGTCCTTGTATATAGTAAGTGCTTGTATTAGTATTCTCAATACTTTATTGTTTTTTTTAATGAAGACTAGCTTGGCCATTGCCTGCTAGTAAATTCTTACCTACCCGAGCATAATTCTTGCAATTTCTAACCAACATGCGTTTTAATTACCAAAAACATTGACACTTTCTGAAATACCCAAAATACCCTTTGAAATAACTCAAAATATTATTTTCATTATGTTCACTGAAATAGGCCTCACATAAGATGCATCCACAATTTTGTGGGGGCTTCTAGTTGTTACATAAAACCTGAACAAAGGCTAAGTATGAATAATGTTACAGTTCTCGTTCATATTCTTCCCCCTCAGAGAGGATTTTAGAGTCTTCAAAACATATTTGCTAAGTCAGAGCACAGCCTGTAGTTTCTCTTTTTCCTGGAGGCATGACTAAGTTCCGTGTGTTTAATTGTTCTTTAAGACCTCACCTTCTCTCTTGGAAGAATGAAAACAAGTATAGCATGCGAGCGAAACTGCCTCCTCAGTCAGAGTACAGTGGGAGAGAAGGATAGTCCTTGAATACCTCACAGGCTCAGCACCTCCAAAGCTCCTGAAAGACCACATAAGTCTTATAAAGTGGCCTGTTTACAAGATCTGAGAGAATAATACTTTCCCTCTGGTTGTACTTACAGGCACAAAATATGGAAAGTGTATTGACTTTTCAAAATGCAGCAGACAACATTCTGTTTCTAACTTGCAGGAAAGTTTGCTTTGGTTGCGTGGCAAAAAGAAAAAAGAAAGAAACAAACCTATTTTGGGGATGGAATGTTCTCTTTCCATGTTTAAGATGGAACTGAGAGTTATGTGGCTAGCCTTACACAAACCTAGTGCTTTGAACCTACCCCACTGCCTTCTTGCTGAAACCCCTTTGATTCCCCCAAATTTAAAAGAATGTATTTGAAGAAAATCTGTTTACATTTTTATCTTCATGTTTTTCCCATGCTGTTCACCCTATTCGGAATTCCCTCCCTATTTCTATCTGTTCATCAAAGATCTAAGTTCTTCCCAAATCTACCCTTGGTATCTTAAGCCTAACTGAGCTCTTCTTCAACTGTAAACTAATACCTGAGTTACCTGTATTTCTCATTTCACACTTATCACTTACTGTGTTAACAGGAGGGTCTGAAATTGTTTTGCAAAGCTATTAAATTTGTCATACAGTACAGTACACTTTTGTCTTCTAATCCAGACTGTAAGTTTTAGGATGATGCTTTGCCTTATACAAAGAAGTTTCTCAACATTTATTATTTTTGAAATGGGTGATTGATACTTGATTTAGTCTGACATTTGTTTTTATAAACACATTTTATTGTTTATTGACTACTTGGCAAAGAATCAGGAAGGATTGGAAACACACTCTGGTTTGTTGCTTAATTAGCTGCCACAGTGTCCAAATAAAAGTTGAGGTCCCCTGGCATCCTGGCATCTCTGGGGAACCTACCAAGTTACTTTTTGCTTTATCTTTGGTCCTGCATTGACTCATGGGCTCAAAGCACAGGTTTGTGTCTTCCTCATAAAAATGTAAATAAAGAATATTTACCCTAAAACTTATAAAGAGGTGTTAGAGATCAGAAAGAATCATGAATGTCAAGTTAATTAACTATTAAGGCTTTGAGATAATAAAAGTAAAATTGTACTGTAAGCTTTCAATCACTATAACTAATTCGTTGGCTAAAAGAGAATGGCTCAGGTTAGTATATCTCAAAATGGTTCTTGCTAACAGTATTTTCTTTGGGTATATAGATAAGTCATAACAATATGAAAAAGGAGATATGATGAGAATATTGAGCCCTATAATTATTAATAGACAAGCATCTGAAGACAGCCAGCTGACACAGCCCTCTACACTGGCGTGGAAGGAGTCAGGCGGTGACCCAAGAGCTGGCAGTGCTCCATATGGGACTACCTCTCCCCTCAACACCAGGAGTGAACACTGTGTGGTCCAAGCAAACCTCTCTCTCTCTCCCTTCACCTCTCCCACCAGAAGAAAACCCTCCCAGCCTAGCCATCACCAACTATCTGAGGTGTGATCTCAGGCTCTTAGTTCCTGTTTATGTCACTTTTCAAGATGCCTTGACCTCCCAGACCATCTTTTCCCCCATTGGCATTCTCCTCCCAAAGCGTTTTGATGGACAATGAGGCAGCACAGTTTACCATTATTCTCCCTGCCCATTTTCATCTTTATTTCTCCACACCACTCATTACTAGATGAAATACTATGTTTTACTAATTGCCTGTCTACTCTGGCTCAATTATAAGCTCCATGTGGGCAGGTAGATGTATGCATGTATGTGTGGTTGTGTGTTTCTGTATCTCTAGTGTGTAGAATAGTGCAAGCACATAGTAGGCACTTAATAGATCTTTGTTGAATGAATGGATAAGCACATGCATGGAAGTTTACCTGGAGAGTTTTTCTACTAACAAGGTCAGTGTTATGTAGAGGTAGGCCTTATTTGGGGGATTCCTGAAGCCCATCTCCTCAACTTCAACTGCTTCTTTGCAGCTGATACTATTTGGTTATTCTTAAAATGTCTGCTAATATTTCAAAAGCCAGCGCAATATCCAAACTCAAATCTCACTTCAAGAGCTCTATGGTAAGGAATAATACAAGAGAAGGGCAGAATTTATTTATTTTAAAAAAATAATGTTTATTTATTTTTGAGACAGACAGAGCACAAGCAGGGGAGGGGCAGAGAGAGAGAGGGAAGCACAAAATCTGAAGCAGGCTCCAGGCTCTGAGCTGTCAGCACAGAGCCCAACATGGGGCTGGAACCTAGCAACCTCTAGATCATGACCTGAGCTGAAGTAGGACGCTTAACCGACTTAGGCACCCACGTGCCCCAGAGAAGGGCAGGCTTTAATGCTCATAAATGTTGACTGCAGTCTTTTTGAAGATAATCCACTCATTCATTCATATGTTTTATCCATCCATTCCTCTACTCAATAAATTTTCATCCATCATATACTATGGGCTGGCAAATGTGTTAGATTCTGGGGCTATAATGGTGAGCAAAGCTAGGACTCTCCTTATCCTCATGGAGAGTTTACAATCTAGTGGAAATGACCTAAATCTCCAACACTGATACAATGGCTATAGACTGTGTAAGATTACTTGTAGCATATTTTGTATTCTGATGACAAAAGAATTATTTATCATCATGTCATTCATTATCCCTGTGCATCTCCTTAACCACCTTCCCTCAGCTCCACCCCAGATCTTTTTCTCATTGTATTTCCATGCTGGAACACCTTATATTTTCCCTTCACTTACTACTGAGAGAGGTTCTTTTTCTCCTTTTCCATAATACACTACTATCTGCATATCTCTATCATAAATTTACCACATCATTCTGTAATTATTTGCTTATTTGTTATTTTTCTCCCATTCAGTGCAATCTATTCAAAATAAAGTATGTTCCTTATCAATTATTGAATCTCGAACACTGAAAACATTCTCTTGATAAATAGGGTAATACATGCATGCTAACCAATGCATAAATAAATTAATGAATTGTGAATTTTAGCACTATACAAAATGATGGACAAGCCTGTAATTCAATATGTTCATTTATTTTAATAATTTTAATCGTATGCAGTAAATATACATTTGATGTGGATGTTTATCTTCCTAATTTTCTTATAATTTCTGTGCTTTTGTATATAGGAGAAGCTAGAACTTCTCTGCCCCAGGTAGATGTCTCTAATTTGCAAATTACTGTGAGAAAAAGAATACACTAAACATCTGAAATGTAGCATAACCTCTTAACATCCTTACAAATCTCTATTTCTGAAACTTAACTCCATTTCCATGAATCTGGTTTGAATGTGCCTTCCCAGTGGTTACAAACACAGTAGTATTACAAACACATATAATTATGGCTAATCCTCTTTAGGTTTGCCAAATTATTTTTGCTGGGATTTATATTTTGTTTGTTTTAGGACCCAGTCAATCACATAACTTAACAAATATTTCTTATAAGTTTAATATGTGGCTGTCACTATGCTGGGTCAAAGAGAGAAAACATATCAGGCAGACACCTTTCACATTTCAGAAAACATTGATTTTAGAAACTTCCCACCGATTTAATATCCTATAACATGAATGTCACAATTTCCATCATCATTTTCTTTTCTCTGTAAAACTTTCTTTCAGTAGGTGAATTGGTTGCCATCATTCACATACTTGTCACATATATTTTATATAGTATAAGTAATGTAATTGTCTCTGAATAACTAGGAAAATACACTTTACTGCTTCCTTTGAACTTATTAGTTCATTGTATTTTTAATCTTTTAGAGGAAAATATCAAATATTTTAAAAAGGAAATAAAATAGAATAGAGAACCCTGCTTCAGCAAGGATCAACTCTTGGCCAATCTTGTCTGAACTATACTGCCACTCCTTTTCCTCACTCCACCCTTACCTTGCTTATTTTTTTGAAGTAAATATGAATTCATGTCTAAATATTTGCATATATATCTCTAAAGTAATGTTACTGAATAAATATTCTAACAAGATTGCAAAACAAGAATCATACTAAAAATTTTAACAATATCTTTTTTTGTTGTTGTTTATTCATTTTGAGAGAAAGAGAGAGAGAGAGAGAGAGAGAGAGGAGTAGGGGCAGAGAGAGAGAGAGAGAGAAAGAGAGAGAATACCAAGCAGGCTCTGTGTTGTCAGCCCCAGAGCCTGACACTGGGATCAATCCCATGAACCTGATAATGACCTGAGCTGAAACCAAGAGTTGGATGCCTAACCTATTGAGCCACCCAGGCACCCCAACAATAATTTTTTAGTTGCAATGTTCATATTTCCAATTTTTGCATAAATATTTTTATCTTTGTTTAAATCAAGACAGAAGTTACACATTGAAATTGGTTAATGTGATGCTTAATTTCCTTCTATATTACCAGTCTCTTCTGTAATGTTTTCCCTTGCAATCTATATTGTTAAAGATCCTTCATCATTTGTTATGCAGAGCTTTGCAAAATTTGGATTTTGCTGATCACATTCCTATGGTTTCATATTGTCTGTTCTTCTGTCCCCTGTATGTCTTGTAAATTGATGGTTGGAACTAAGGAAGTAATAGGATTTAGGTTCAGCATGGTTGGCAAAGCTTTTCTGTTTGTTTGTTTAATCAAAATACATATATATATTTTTCAGGAATAGAATTTAGTGATTCATCACTTATATATTACACCCAGTGTCCATCAAAACCAGTGTCTTGCTTAATTCCCCTCACTCCTTTAGCCCTTCCTCCAACCCAATACCTTGTCAGTAACCTTCAGTTGTTCTCTGTATTTCAGAGTCTCTTATGGTTTGTCTCCCTCTTTGTTTTTATATTATTTTTGCTTCCCTTCCCTTATGTTCATCTGTTTTGTATCTTAAATTCTACATATGAGTAAAATCATATGATATTTGTCTTTCTCTGACTTATTTCACTTAGCATAAGTGAACACTCAGGTTCCATCCACATTGTTGCAAATGGCAAGAATTCATTCTTTCTGACTGATGAGTAATATTCCATTGGATATACACCACATCTTCTTTACCCATTCATCAGTCAATGGACATTTAGGCTCTTTCCGTGATTTGGCTATTGTCGATAGTGCTGCCATAAATATCAGGGTGCATGTGCCCCTTTGAACCACCATTTTTTTATCCTTTGGATAAATACCTAGTAGTACAATTGCTGGGTCATAGGGTAGTTCTATTTTTAATTTTTTGAGGAATCTCCATAATGTTTTCCAGAGTGACTGCACCAGTTTGGATTCTCACCAGCAGTGCAAAAGTGTTCCCCTTCCTCTCCATCTTCTGTTGGCGAAACATTTTCAAAAATGGTGGTTTGATCTTGCATCGTGAAACAATGTCTGATTACTTCTGTTTTTGTGAGGTCAGCAACTGTTGGTTTTTAGTTTCTAGATCAATTCATTTATTAATGTAAAAGTGACATTGTAAAACTAACTTTTCCTTTTGTTACCTGAAATATTTTTCTCAAGGGAAATTTCCCTTCCTTTGCCATTTGTTTACCATATGGAACAATTGGTATAAGGAAGTCAGCATAAATGCCTAATTTGTTTCCTTTACTTACCAGTTTTCAAAATAATAAGTTAGTTCATTAACATCCATCATCAATAACCTCTTTTTTCTTTTCTTATATCATTACGAATAAATTAAAACATCTTTAGCATTTTTAATACACTTCTATTATTATTATTATTAATTATTATCATCATCATCATCATCACTCAAAGTATCCCAGTTTTGCCCAGTGGGAAACTTCAAATTGCCTTTGAGTCCTTTAGATATAGCCCTAGTAGATTTTGATAAATTCCTTGTTGTTTGGTATAACAGGTGTTTCTAGCTGTGTCTCAGTTCTGGAATTAGCCCCTACTCCAAAAACCCTTGTTTCTTTTAGTAAGAAATTATGTTTGAAAAGCCTAATCTACACCCTAGGGGGATCATTGCTACTAGTTCACTATTATTTCCAGACCTCTTCAGTGGACAAGAGAAGGGAACTGAATATTTGTTTTTTAAAGATGAAATACTAAAGAATAAAAACTGATCATTTTAATTAAAATGTACATTATAGAGTTTTAATTCATGTCTTCTATTTTGCATTGAATCTCCTTTCTCCCACAAGAATCCTGACAACCACTCTGGGAATAATTGAATTTAAGTATCATATATTCATTTCCTTTACCCTGTACCATACACACTGTATTCCATTATTATCAGAATAACAATGCCAATGCTACCAGCAAAATATGATAATTGAAACAGGTGACTTTTTTATACTTCTTTTTGTCTTTAGGGTATATTCCTCTAGAAATGACTTTCCAAATTACCTTGTCTTAATACCACATGAAAAAATAGTGCCTTCTCTGTGGTCATGCTACCAATCAGAGAAATATTTGGGTTGATTTGTCTCATTTTATAGTTTTAAGGATGCCTTTTCAAATTTAATTTTATGTGTGTACATAATGTTTTTAGAGTCTATTCAAAAATATAAATAATCAATGAAACATAATTACTACCCATGTCCCTTCTAATCTGTTCCCTGAATGCTTCTATAGAGTACCATTAAAACATTTTATGGTTTATCCTTTCATTTGTAAATTAGTGCATATATTATATATATAATTATTATATGTTATATATAATTATATACATATATAAATGCACATATATATTTTGTCCTTTCTTAGGTACATATTATGCTCATTTAGTAAATTTCCTATCTTTATTTGATTTCACTAGTTGTTTTTCCCTTTTCTAAAAGATGGATTGTAGTTTTGTTTCAAAGGTTACCTTTATGGTTGTACCCTTATAATAATTTTAGCTCCCTCTTTTTTGGTTATTATCTATTGGTTCTCAAAATTAAGTTGTAGCTTCTCTTTCCCTTGCACCTATATCATTTTATTTTATTTTATTTTTTTCAATATATGAAATTTATTGTCAAATTGGTTTCCATACAACACCCAGTGCTCATCCCAAAAGGTGCCCTCCTCAATACCCATCACCCACCCTCCTCTCCCTCCCACCCCCCATCAACCCTTAGTTTGTTCTCAGTTTTTAAGAGTCTCTTATGCTTTGGCTGTCTCCCACTCTAACCTCTTTTTTTTTTTCCTTCCCCTCCCGCATGGTCTTCTGTTAAGTTTCTCAGGATCCACGTAAGAGTGAAACCATATGGTATCTGTCTTTCTCTGTATGGCTTATTTCACTTAGCACCACATTCTCCAGTTCCATCCACGTTGCTACAAAGGGCCATATTTCATTCTTTCTCATTGCCCTGTAGTACTCCATTGTGTATATAAACCACAATTTCTTTATCCATTCATCAGTTGATGGACATTTAGGCTCTTTCCATAATTTGGCTATTGTTGAGAGTGCTGCTATTAACATTGGGGTACAAGTGCCCCTATGCATCAGTATTCCTGTATCCCTTGGGTAAATTCCTAGCAGTGCTATTGCTGGGTCATAGGGTAGGTCTATTTTTAATTTTCTGAGGAAACTCCACATTGTTTTCCAGAGTGGCTGCACCAATTTGCATTCCCACCAACAGTGTAAGAGGGTTCCCATGTCTCCACATCCTCTCCAGCATCTAGTCTCCTGATTTGTTCCTTTTGGCCACTCTGACTGGCGTGAGGTGATATCTGAGTGTGGTTTTGATTTGTATTTCCCTGATAAGGAGCAACGTTGAGCATCTTTTCATGTGCCTGTTGGCCATCTGGATGTCTTCTTTAGAGAAGTGTCTATTCATGTTTTCTGCCCATTTCTTCACTGGGTTATTTGTTTTTCGGGTGTGGAGTTTGGTGAGCTCTTTATAGATTTTGGATACTAGCCCTTTGTCCGATATGTCATTTGCAAATATCTTTTCCCATTCTGTTGGTTGCCTTTTAGTTTGGTTGGTTGTTTCCTTTGCTGTGCAGAAGCTTTTTATCTTCATAAGGCCCCAGTAATTCGTTTTGCATTAATTCCCTTGCCTTTGGGGATGTGTCGAGTAAGAGATTGCTACGGCTGAGGTCAGAGAGGTCTTTTCCTGCTTTCTCCTCTAGGGTTTTGATGGTTTCCTGTCTCACATTCAGGTCCTTTATCCATTTTGAGTTTATTTTTGTGAATGGTGTGAGAAAGTGGTCTAGTTTCAACTTTCTGCATGTTGCTGTCCAGTTCTCCCAGCACCATTTGTTAAAGAGACTTTTTTCCAGTGGATGTTCTTTCCTGCTTTGTCAAATATTAGTTGGCCATAAGTTTGTGGGTCTAGTTCTGGGGTTTCTATTATATTCCATTGGTCTATGTGTCTGTTTTTGTGCCAATATCATGCTGTCTTGATGATTACAGCTTTGTAGGAGAGGCTAAAGTCTGGGGTTGTGATGCCTCCTACTTTGGTCTTCTTCAAAATTACTTTGGCTATTCGGGGCCTTTTGTGGTTCCATATGAATTTTAGGATTGCTTGTTCTAGTTTCGAGAAGAATGCTGGTGTAATTTTGATTGGGATTGCATTGAATGTGTAGATAGCTTTGGGTAGTATTGACATTTTGACAATATTTATTCTTCCAGTCCATGAGGGAATGTCTTTCCATTTCTTTATATCTTCTTCAATTACCTTCATAAGCTTTCTATAGTTTTCAGCATATAGATCTTTTACATCTTTGGTTAGATTCATTCCTAGGTATTTTATGCTTCTTGGTGCAATTGTGAATGGGATCAGTTTCTTTATTTGTCTTTCTGTTGCTTCATTGTTAGTGTATAAGAATGCAACTGATTTCTGTACATTGATTTTGTATCCTGCAACTTTGCTGAATTCATGTATCAGTTCTAGCAGACTTTTGGTGGAGTCTATCGGATTTTCCATGTATAATATCATGTCATCTGCAAAAAGTGAAAGCTTGACTTCATATTTGCCAATTTTGATGCCTTTGATTTCCTTTTGTTGTCTGATTGCTGATGCTAGAACTTCCAACACTATGTTAAACAGCAGCGGTGAGAGTGGGCATCCCTGTCGTGTTCCTGATCTCAGGGAAAAAGCTCTCAGTTTTTCCCCGTTGAGGATGATGTTAGCTGTGGGCTTTTCATAAATGGCTTTTATGATCTTTAAGTATGTTCCTTCTATCCCGACTTTCTCAAGGGTTTTTATTAAGAAAAGGTGCTGAATTTTGTCAAATGCCTTTTCTGCATCGATTGACAGGATCATATGGTTCTTATCTTTTCTTTTATTAATGTGATGTATCACGTTGATTGATTTGTGAATGTTGAACCAGCCCTGCAGCCCAGGAATGAATCCCACTTGATCATGGTGAATAATTCTTTTTATATGCTGTTGAATTCGATTTGCTAGTATCTTATTGAGAATTTTTTCATCCATATTCATCAGGATATTGGCCTGTAGTTCTCTTTTTTTTTACTGGGTCTCTGTCTGGTTTAGGAATCAAAGTAATACTGGCTTCATAGAATGAGTCTGGAAGTTTTCCTTCCCTTTCTATTTCTTGGAATAGCTTGAGAAGGATAGGTATTATTTCTGCTTTAAACGTCTGGTAGAACTCCCCTGGGAAGCCATCTGGTCCTGGACTCTTATTTGTTGGGAGATTTTTGATAACCGATTCAATTTCTTTGCTGGTTATGGGTCTGTTCAAGCTTTCTATTTCCTCCTGATTGAGTTTTGGAAGAGTGTGGGTGTTTAGGAATTTGTCCATTTCTTCCAGGTTGTCCAATTTGTTGGCATATAATTTTTCATAGTATTCCCTGATAATTGTTTGTATCTCTGAGGGATTGGTTGTAATAATTCCATTTTCATTCATGATTTTATCTATTTGTGTCATCTCCCTTTTCTTTTTGAGAAGCCTGGCTAGAGGTTTGTCAATTTTGTTTATTTTTTCAAAAACCAACTCTTGGTTTCATGGATCTGCTCTACAGTTTTTTTAGATTCTATATTGTTTATTTCTGCTCTGATCTTTATTATTTCTCTTCTTCTGCTGGGTTTAGGCTGCCTCTGCTGTTCTGCTTCTATTTCCTTTAGGTGTGCTGTTAGATTTTGTATTTGGGATTTTTCTTGTTTCTGGAGATAGGCCTGGATGGCAATGTATTTTCCTCTCAGGACTGCCTTCACTGCATCCCAAAGCATTTGGATTGTTGTATTTTCATTTTCTTCTCTAATTGTCTGGTTGACCCACTCATTCTTTAGTAGGGTGTTCTTTAACCTCCATGCTTTTGGAGTTTTTCCAGACTTTTTCCTGTGGTTGATTTCAAGCTTCATAGCATTGTGGTCTGAAAGTATGCATGGTATGATTTCAATTCTTGTAAAATTATGAAGGGCTGTTTTGTGACCCAGTATATGATCTATCTTGGAGAAGGTTCCATGTGCACTCGAGAAGAAAGTATATTTTGTTGCTTTGGGATGCAGAGTTCTAAATATATCTGTCAAGTCCATCTGATCCAATGTATCATTCAGGGCCCTTGTTTCTTTACTGACCGTGTGTCTAGATGATCTATCCATTTCTGTAAGTGGGGTGTTAAAGTCCCCTGCAATGACCACATTCTTATCAATAAGGTTGCTTATGTTTATGAGTAATTGTTTTATATATCTGGGGGCTCCGGTATTCGGCGCATAGACATTTATAACTGTTAGCTCTTCCTGATGGATAGACCCTGTAATTATTATATAATGCCTTTCTTCATCTCTTGTTACAGCCTTTAATTTAAAGTCTAGTTTGTCTGATATAAGTATGACTACTCCAGCTTTCTTTTGGCTTCCAGTAGCATGATAAATAGTTCTCCATCCTCTCACTGTCAATCTAAAGGTGTCCTCAGGTCTAAAATGAGTCTCTTGTAGACAGCAAATGGATGGGTCTTGTTTTTTTATCCATTTTGATGCCCTATGTCTTTTGGTTGGCGCATTTAGTCCATTTACATTCAGTGTTATTATAGAAAGATACGGGTTTAGAGTCATTGTGATGTCTGTATGTTTTATGCTTGTAGCGATGTCTCTGGTACTTTGTCTCACAGGATTCCCCTTAGGATTTCTTGTAGGGCTGGTTTAGTGGTGACGAATTCCTTCAGTTTTTGTTTGTTTGGGAAGACCTTTATCTCTCCTTCTATTCTAAATGACAGACTTGATGGATAAAGGATTCTCGGCTGCATATTTTTTCTGTTCATCACATTGAAGATCTCCTGCCATGCCTTTCTGGCCTGCCAAGTTTCAAAAGAGAGATCAGTCATGAGTCTTATAGGTCTTCCTTTATATGTTAGGGCACGTTTATCCCTTGCTGCTTTCAGAATTTTCTCTTTATCCTTGTATTTTGCCAGTTTCACTATGATATGTCGTGCAGAAGATCGATTCAAGTTACGTCTGAAGGGCGTTCTCTGTGCCTCTTGGATTTCAATGCCTTTTTCCTTCCCCAGTTCAGGGAAGTTCTCAGCTATAATTTCTTCAAGTACCCCTTCAGCACCTTTCCCTCTCTCTTCCTCCTCTGGGATACCAATTATGCATACATTATTTCTTTTTGGTGTATCACTTAGTTCTCTAATTTTCCCCTCATACTCCTGGATTTTTTTATCTCTCTTTTTCTCAGATTCCTCTTTTTCCATAATTTTATCTTCTAGTTCACCTATTCTCTTCTCTGCCTCTTCAATCTGAGCCGTAGTCATTTCCATTTTATTTTGCATGTCGTTTAAAGCGTTTTTCAGCTCCTCCTGACTGTTCCTTAGTCCCTTGATCTCTGTAGCAAGAGATTCTCTGCTGTCCTCTATACTGTTTTCAAGCCCAGCGATTAATTTTATGACTATTATTCTAAATTCACTTTCTGTTATATAATTTAAATCCTTTTTGATCAGTTCATTAGCTGTTGTTATTTCCTGGAGATTCTTCTGAGGGGAATTCTTCCATTTGGTCATTTTGGATAGTCCCTGGAGTGGTGGGGACCTGCAGGGCACTTCCCCTGTGCTGTGGTGTATAACTGGAGGTGGTGGGCGGGGCCGCAGTCAGACCTGATATCTGCCCCCAGCCTACCACTGGGGTCACAGTCAGACTGGTGGGTGCCTTCTCTTCCCCTCTCCTAGGGGCAGGATTCACTGTGGGGTGGTGTGGCCTGTCTGGGCTACTTGCACACTGCCAGGCTTGTGGTGCTGGGGATCTGGCGTATTAGCTGGGGTGGGTAGGCAACTGCACTGGGGCAGGAGGGGCAGGCTTAGCTCGCTTCTCCTTAGGTGATCCACTTCAGGAGGGGCCCTGTGGCAGCAGGAGGGATTCAGATCTGCTGCTGGAGGTTTGGCTCCACAGAAGCACAGAGTTGGGTGTTTGCGGAGCGAGCAAGTTCCCTGGCAGGAACTGGTTCCCTTTGGGATTTTGGCTGGGGGATGGGCGGGGGAGATGGCTCTGGTGAGCGCCTTTGTTCCCCACCAAACTGAGCTCTGTCTTCCGGGGGCTCAGCAGCTCTCCCTCCCTTTGTCCTCCAGCCTTCCTGCTTTCTGAGCAGAGCTGTTAACTTATGACCTCCCAGACGCTAAGTCGCACTTGCTGTCGGAACACAGTCCGTCCGGCCCCTCCGATTTTGCCAGCCAAACTCGGGGGCTCCGCTTGGCCGGGGAGCCGCCCCTCCGCCCTGGCTCCCTCCCGCCAGTCCGTGGAGCGCGCATTGCCTCGCCGCCCTTCCTACCCTCTTCCGTGGGCCTCTCGTCTGCGCTTGGCTCCAGAGACTCCCTTCTGCTAGTCTTCTGGCGGTTTTCTGGGTTCTTTAGGCAGGTGTATGTGGAATCTAAGTGATCAGCAGGACGCGCGGTGAGCCCAGCGTCCTCTTATGCAGCCATCTTCCCACCTTCTCGCATCTACTATCATTTTAGATATGCTCCTGTGGTTTTTGCCTTTCCTCTGTTTCCATCTGTTTTTATTGAGAGATTCAGGAGATTAAAGAATGATGTATCTTTATCTCTGTCTTCCAGTCAGTACAATAATATGCAACGTAATCTCCTATCTTTATTGAGGAGATATTGGGAATTTATGGTAGGAGGAAAATAAACCAAACTTATGATTTGACTTTCTCTTTTGCAGCATTTCCAATTCAAAGGGACCTAATTTATACATATGTTATAATCAGAATAAAAAGTGAAATAGCTTGCAGATTTCTTAATGGTCAGAAAGTAAATATTCATCAGATTGGATCCTTAACATTACAAATTTCTAGGTAATTATGTTCTCCTGAATGTTAAAGTACTCTAAATGGTTTTACATTTTTAGTATTTGTCAAATGTGGTCCAGGCTATTTTGCCTGTGTTCTTTTATTTTAAAAAGTTAATCTCGTAATTAACAAAAAGCAATTATGAAGTACTTTATAACTCATGAGAGCTATAGACATAATGAATAATAATTGTGAACTTTGTGTGCCTTTTATAATTTGTAAAGTTTTATGTTGGATAAAAAACAATTACCCTAGAAATTAATGGATAGCTCTACTCAGATGAGTTCAAACACCGTGTGTTAGGTTGAAGAGTCTCTGAAGAGGAAAGTATAAAAGGGATATAATCTGACTGCCAGGGAGATAGTGCTTATATGTTTTCAACCAAGTCCCTTAATTGTCAAGTCTACCTTTTGCTTTCAGTCAAAAGGTAGACTCTTCAGCTTCTTGAATTATAGACTTCCAGCATTTGTACTGGGGAAGATAAATGCAAAAGCTCTCCCCCTGCTTCTGTTGAGTTCTGGCATTAAGTTTGTGCTCTGACCTGTCACAGTAGTTTGATTCCAACAGTTGATTTAAAAAAAAAAAAAACAAGGACATTTATCTCATATTATAAGAAGTCCTGTTGCTCTCTTTATTAGAAAAACTCAAAAGAGGCAACCAGACTTCTGATGCCAAACACATGAAATGTGTCCTTTGATAGTCTTTTTAAAATGAGAGATAGGTCTCTTTAAACTGTTTAGTTTAATATTAATAGCAGGTAGCAGAAAATTAAAGATATCTGTAAAGGTAAAAAATACATATTTTTCCTTGTGGAGATTGCTTTAACACACATGCTGTTTGAAGAGTGCTTTGTGCTATACACATGAGGTATTGATTAGGGGAAACATCTGTCTTGTAAAGTTGGGCAAAAGAAAAAAAATCCCTCTTGGAAGACATTTTCTATCACACTTCACTGTTCGTACTCACAATTTGATTCCTATCACCTTCCCAAAATGCTTCCAAAGAAACATTTTGGCTGATGCTGCTCAAATGGAAGATTATTTGCATCTTGAATGTGAGGTCTATGAGGCTTCATTTCTGAACAGAAATTTGTGTCATCACTGTCCTGGTCTGCCACTGAGCAGGAGCCAGATTCTTTAGGACTCCTAAATTCCTGGGGCCACAACTATGTGAAGAGGTTAGAACTCTGGGCTTCAGGTCTTTTCTGGGCCTTAGCAATAAGCAAAAAAACAGCCCAGGCTCCTTGCCTCCCTCCTCTTGGGCTGGTGAATGCAGGAATTTCCAAGACCCTGAAATTTCTCCACCTTTCATAATTTCTCTTTCATAAACGCTGACATAATGACAATGCCACCTACTCACAGTACAGTGATAATGAAGGCGATGCTTCTAGTGAATAACGTGCTCTGCAGCTAGGAAGTTCAGCAATGGCAGGGAAATGCAGCACTATCTCAGAACAGGCTGCTACACACAGAAAGAAAGTGCCTAGACCCTGGGGACTTGCTCCTGAGCATGTACTTGAGAGACTTGGGTAATTATTTTTCATCTCCTATCACACCACAGTCATTGTCCACTCTTCCTTCCCTGTTACTTGATTTTGGCTGACCACCACAGCTTATTGCTCAACACTGGTCTTCTGTTGTTGGCCTTATGACACCAAGCTCCCTTCCTACATCAAAGTCTTCCTCATGTTCCTCTCTACCTGGAACGCTGTGCCACGGATCTGCCCATAGATCTTTCCATGAACAACTCTTCTGGTCAAGCAATTTTTCAGAGGCTTTCTCTTCATATCTAAAATAGCCTTATTCATTTCCTAGCACACCATCTCACGACACTTCTTCATATCGTCTTAAATGATATTGTTTATTTATTGGTTTAATTGTTTTGTAGGCTCAGCTCCCCTTCCAAACAAACAGAATATGTACTTCATTAAAGGAAAGTCATTGTCTAACTTGTGCACTGCTATGTCTCCAGTGCCCATATAAGTATGCACTCAGTAAATACGTGTTGAATAAATGAATATTCTATACTTTCTGCCTTTTGGTGCGGGTGGAGCTCTAAGAAGGTATTTAAAAATAAATAGCATTCAGTTTACAAAAGACATAACTCTTACAGCAAGGACTAAATGGCTTTGCAAAATGTGAATGCACTCCTGTGAAAATCAAAATTCTGATCAAGGCTTAAAGATGCACCCATGGTCCATGGAGGAATCCATACTTATGGCATGGTTCACCTTTAAATGATTCATATCATTTGGCTCAAACAAATTGATGATGTAGTCTCCTCTGTCTCCACTATAATTGTTTTAGTGGTGTTAGTAAATTTGTGTTCCTCCAATTGGGTGATTTTAAGTATTGATTTATTTTTTGATATATAACTTAGATGTATATCATATGTCCTTGGTATATTTCAAAGTAGAGGAGATAAGAGAAACACAGTGATTGATGCAGTTTGGTAAATACAGATCAAAAGGACTTATTACCTGCCTTAGGTGGCTTTCAGTTGAGTACAGCAGTAGAGCCCTGAAGAGGGGGAAACCCTGGGATAATTCTCTTCTGGTTTCTTCAGATTCCATTCCTCCTATTCTGTAACTTCCTAAAAGTTGATTATCACACTATTGGCCAAATTGGTAGAAGCAACTAGAGTCCCCTCCACCATCTGTAAAGGGTTTTACCATGTTCATGTTGATGTTTGTATACATTTTGACTGAGCATAATGAGTTGGGGTCATTTGGACAGTGGTTGCACCAGGGTACTGATAGGTGCACCAGGGCACCAACGTAACTGATAGGGATTCTAGTTGCACATAGCCTCTGAAAAATGGACATCTTGAGCCTCCTCTTCTTTGTGGCTCTCTACAACAGTCTATTTCACAGCCATACCAACTACTTTCATTGCTAGGACCCACTGTGAGAAATGGTGACTGGAAATAGCTAACATAGTATCATATTGGAACCATAGGCTGCTGGAATGAGCTTCTACATTCCCTCCCATTTTTGTATCCTGACTAGGCATGAAAATTTTGAAGATGTCCTGCAACAGAGACCCATTCTCTTTTTCTTCTGGCTCAAGTGTTTTGGGGAAATGATAGTAAAGTCAGAGCATTTTGCTTAAAAGTATGGGTACTTGTTCAGTCCTTTGTCTTTAGAAACAGATAAAAGTTTTTTTAAAAGCCTGGATATAAATATACAACCAGATCTATGACCTGGTCATAACTTATAAACCTAAGTGTACCCTAAATTTTCTTTCTTTCCATCTAAGGTATCTATTTGGATAACCTAATTCTTCAGTTCATTGGAAATAAAACTGCTCTAGAACTCTAAAGGACCAATAGACTGGCCTATAATTTGAAAGATGTGAAATTTCCCTTTTAAATATTAAATTTTCCCATTCCAAAAGATTAGTAAATTTAATTAAGAAAAATTTTTGGTAAAGAATTGTGACCTTTAACACAGCATCTGAATTCTAAACACTTTTCCAGCCAAGAAACATACCAGAGTCTTGTTCAAGAGCATGATGTTTGAAATCAGGAATTTTGTCTCGAGTTCTTGCTAAACTACATACTAGCTGTATGAATTTAGTCAAAATACCTAGTTTTACCTGCCTCAGCTTTAAGAAGACAGTGACGATATCTACCTGATAACATGGTTTTGAGATTAAGATGAAAAAAATATTCAAAACTTCTACCACAGAGCAATAAATAGAAGTTAATTTTATTATCTCAGATTTAAAACTAAGTTGAGTTACTGGTTTTCAGTTGACGTGATCTTGCAAAGACACAAAATAATTAGTGATTTCATTCGAACTGTATAGTTAAATAAAATAACTTGGTATAAAGATTTGCACTCCCACAGGGGCGCCTGGGTGGCTCAGTCGGTTGAGCAACCGACTTCAGCTCAGGTCATGATCTCAAGGTTTGTGAGTTCGAGCCCCGCGTTGGGCTCTGTGCTGACACCTCAGAGCCTGGAGCCTCCTTCTGATTCTGTGTCTCCCTCGCTCTCTGCCCCTCCCCCACTCATTCTCTGTCTCTGTCTCAGAAATGAATAAAATAAACATTAAAAAAATTAAAAAAAAAAGAGATTTGAACTCCCACAAATGAAAGAAAAACTAAAAGACCTCTGAGAATTTCCAACTTTAAGTTTATACTTCTAATTCTACCCAATCTAGCTAAAAGGTTAGGGTTAGGACCTTTATTTTTGCCCTAAGTTTAGTCACTGAGAAATGTAATGAAACATTATGAGTCTAAGTAGAGGCATTCAGTTGCCTTTGGAACTTAGGATCAAACAAGTTTCTATGTCAATTTTTGTGCCTGAATTGTTGGACCTTGATCATCTATACTTAGTTATAGCACATTGATCCCATTGGTTAATGTCAGAGAAATTTATGGTTCTTCTGATCAATTCTATTCCAGCAGTGAAATGATGGAAAGGGGACAGCCTGAGGCACAGATTGATTGGGTCTATGAACAGGGAAAGTAAATTTCACCAGAGAGGTGAAACCATCAGTGGGAGAAATTCTTGGTGTTGGGTTGACCTAGACAGACAAAAGGATTGATGATACAGGATGACACAATTACTGTTTGTTTATTTTGAAATTTAGACTGTGTCTTCCAAAGAGTAACTTCTCACCCTAATCTTAGATGTCAGTATGATCTGGTATGACATTTTAGAAGATATCAAGTAAATAAAAAAATTAAGTATTATTTATTTTTATCAGTTGAGTTACTTTTTTATTTGGCATTGTTCTCCACTTTGCCAAATAATATACAGATTTGTTCTTACTTGATAAAAGCTGTATCTCCAATGCCTAAAATAGTGCCACATACCTGTAAACATTAAGTAACTCTTTGTCAAATAAATTAATAAATAATTGCTACCCTTAAGGTATGGTTTTTTGTGACCTACTAGAAAGCACATTTAACTTGAAATTTTGCAAGATTCCTAGGAATTTTGTTTTAGGGTGTGGGGATGTCAATTTAGACCAGGATGAATTCAAATAAAGAGGTCTATTTGGCTTAAATCAGCTAAAGTATTTCAAGGTACCTAAGAAGACCTCTGAAAAATGCATTATTTTATAATCATAACAATTTAAAATTATTGCTACTTTGGAAATAAAAAAGGGATTAGGCAATTTAGGTTTAATAAAAATCTTTAATTAAGAATGAATTGTTTAAAATTGATTGCCTATTCACTGAGCTTATGGCTCTTACTTAGTATGGCTGCAAATATGACACCTTACCTTGCCTTTATCATAAGTCAGTGTGCACATCATATACAATAGTTGGAGTGAAAAAGGAAGTTTTCAAACTGAGATACAGCCCCTAACAACAACAACACAAAACAAAACAAGTTAACCCTGTGTAGTTCTTGTCCCCAAAATAAACTTTGAAACTTTCATGAATGTTACTGACTTACATCCTAAAAAATAACTTTATCCCTGACTTTCACAATGGTAATGTCTAAATATAGAAAAATATTGCAGTGAGTAGGTGCCTCAGTCAGTTAAGCATCAACTTTGGCTCAGGTCATGATCTCACGGTTCGTGGGTTTGAGCCCCATATTGGACTCTGTGCTGACAGCTCAGAGCCTGGAGCTTGCTTTGGATTCTGTGCCTCTCTCTCTCTCTGCCCCTCTCCTGCTTGTTCTCTCTCTCTCTCTCTCTCTCTGTCTCTCTCTCTCTCTGAAAAAGAAATAAACATTAAAATTTTTAAAATAAATAAAATAAATATAGAAAAACACTTACAAATATAATACATATTAAAGAAAATTACATTTATCGTAAGTTGATTTAATATAATGTAAATTTGTTATCCTATGTGGTTCTATTTTTAAAATTTCTTTTCTTTCTTTTTTTTTCCTTTAATATGGAGGCCAACTTCTTTAAAGCCTGTACTCTCTATCAAACCTTCTCTCCAAGCAAACTACTTGCTTTCCTAAATAATTTTATCTTCCTAGTATTTTCTTAACAAGTTAAAAGTAAAGATAATATATTAATTCAAATATATTAAAATGCTTTCTGAGAATCATGTATTCTAGGGCAACATGGGTATAATGTGTCATAGAGGAGACAATAAGATGGTTTATGCTAATGTACAACTTTAATGAAGCTTGGTTGTAGTATTCTTCTCTAAAAGTGGTAAATTAATAGTCAATAGAATGAAAGCAAGGTATCATTTAGAATAATACAAAAAGCTTTATTAAAGTTTGAATAACATAAAATCAGAATAAATGGAGACATATGCCATTATTATTGATGGGCTCACTCAATAACATAGAGATGTCCACTCTCCTCTAAAACATGACTAGATTTCTAATGATAAGTGAAAAAAGAAACAGAATGAGATTTATAGTATAATATAATTCCAAATAAAACAGTGTCATTTATTATATAAATATATATATATATATATATATATATATATATATATATATATATAACGTAGATATATATATAGATATAGATATAGATATAGATATAGATATGGACATCAAACTGCTATGTGGGTTCTTATAGGTATAGAGGGGACTAGGTATTGATAATGATGGTAGGAAAATAATATGAAATAAAGCAATAGGGGAAAGTTGCATGGACTGGTGATGAAAAATGCTGTGGAATGAGGCATATGATCATCAAAAGTCTCAATATCTGAATGTCATACATTCCTCTACCACAAATTCATATTAAGCATCTACTCGGGGTCAGCTCAGCTACCTTCATGTGTTAATTAATGAGAGAAGCTCACTCTCTCTCACTTTCTCTCTCTCTTTCTACTCTCCTCCTTCTCTCCCTCTATTTCTTTCCTCTCTCTCCCATCATGGAGAAAATAATTTTGACCTTGATCTTCTACAAACATTTTTTATTCTCCATTGTCTAGTCCCAAGAAATAACTAAGTAATGGAATTTCTGGTCACAAGCCTGGGCTCTTGCACATCACCTGAAAGAATGTGAAGGGTCTCAACTGAAAGAACGTCTGGAGTTTAGCTAAAAGAGGTTTTAATTCAACCTGAATGGGACCATTTTATTGCTCATTTCCACTCCTATAACAAAGGAGGAATGAGCGACTATGCTGACCTCCTTCAGCCAACATTTAGATACTATTATCTTCATATGACTGCATAATGAGAAAGTCTGTGTGGTTGATATTTTCATTGACCAAGACCAGGATGTTTTTGGCATAAAATTCATGATTCTTACTACTTTACATTAAAAATAGAAGCCCTTTAACTCTTCTAAATATCCAAGATCTATGTGGGTTTTTTGAGCTTGGATGTGTCACAGCACTCAATTACATATTCATCTGTCTTTTACTGATGTGGAATTAAATGTAAAGACGTTTTTACATAGAAACAGTCCTGAAATAGGTAACTATTTCTAATCTCTATTAATACTGTCTTAATTGTTTCTAACTGATGTATTCTGAGAACCAGACACAGAGTGTCCGATTAGCCTCAACAAGACATGGCTGTCCTTAATCTGAAGTGCCTGGCTCTGTTCTGAATTACAATGAAGAAGGAAAAGAAAACCCTTTTTCTTCTTTTTTATACCTTAATGCAAATCCATGCCTATATCTTTTTCTTTTAACAAAAAAAGTGAAAAACAGGGATTTGAAAATAAGAGATTATCAAATAGATCCCAGGAAATTTCGTACAATATAATTCCTGGTATCCTTTTTGGGACTTTAAAAGTTAGAGAGACTTTTCTGTAATTTTGTTTTAATGGTTATTTATTTTTGAGAGAGACAGAGAGAGAGCACAAGAGGCAGAGGGGCAGAGAGAGACAGAGACAGAATCCAAAGCAGGCTCCAGGCTCTGAGCAGTCAGCACAGAGCCCTATGTGGGGCTCCAACCCACGAACTGTGAGATCATGACCTGAGCTGAAGTCAGATGCTTAACTGACTGAGCCACCCAGGTGCCCCTACAGATGGCTTTTTGGTCATACTTCGTCATCTAGACAAGTAAAGATTTGAGTTCAAGCTCTGTGACCATCTAGCTGCATTTCCTTGAGAAAGAACAACTTTCTGAGTTTCCTTAATCATAAACAAACTATTTTTTCAGGTTGTTTGAATGATTAAATGAGATAATGCATAAAATATTTATTTACTATATATAGCACACAAATTGTACATTAGAGTAAATAGTATGGTACTTTAATTTGTTTTCTTTCTCTTAGTGTCTCAATGTGCATACTAGTTTTTCACTCTTAAAAGTTTATGGCAGGGGCACCTGGGTGGCGTCAATTAAGCGTCTGACTTCCACTCAGGTCATGATCTTGCGGTTCTTGGGTTTGAGCCCCGCATCGGGCTTTGTGATGACAGCTCAGCTCAGAGCCTGGAGCCTGCTTCAGATTCTGTGTCTCCCTCTCTCTCTGCCCCTCCCCTGCTCATGCTCTCTTTCTCTCTCTCTCCCTCTCTCTCTCTCTCTCTCTCTCTCAAAAATAAACATTAAAAAATTATAAAAAAGAGTTTATGGCATATGACAGAAGGGTAAAGAAACTAAGAAGAGTTAATAATTTTTTAAAGATGACACTTAAAAACAAAATATTTCCAAATTTCACTCTTTTTAGTGAATCATCATTTAGAAAATGTAGACTGAAAAATCATTCAGTCTCCAAAGATGCAATCCTAAAAGACTCCTTTCAACCCCTTTGATATTAAGTTACTGATTTTTACCACTTATTTAAGGTTAGACTACAATGAGAGTATCTCAGAACTTTCCTCAACCAACTTATAAATAGTATCCTTTATCCCAGTGGCTCTCTTAAGAACATAAGATTATTTCTACTGAGCTTTGATTGTCTTTAAAACAACCATTATCTGAAAATGAAGTATTTATCTAAAAAGTAGAAACATATTTGTGTAATGCAAAAATTACTAATAAATATTAAGTAAAATGAAACCTACATTAGGAGGTAAGTAACACAGAGCCAACATTTGCACACTTAAAAATAAACATACACTGGGAAATTATTTTCAGTAAAAATGTACAAATGAATGTTTATAATTAGAAGGAAACTGCTATTGAATTATATACCAGTTAATTGACATAATAATCATTTATCTAAAATGAATAATATTAGGGAAAATTTGCTTCCTGGATATCAATGGGTATTTTTCATAATGAGCTTCCTAGTAGAAGGCAATGTTTCTTAACACTTTTTGGATGATAAGGTGACAATTTACATCTTCCATATCAAAAAAGGATATTGAAAAAAGGGCTTTTTCCCCTTAGCACTTGCATTTAATTCCCAGAATCAGAGATTTATTTCACCATATTCTATTCCCTTAGAGGTCTAGGAATCCTTTGCTAAAATATACATACCCCAGGTACTAACCAATAATTATCCATTAACATCATAACATTGTCCTTGGCATTAATTGCATTCATCTAGCTAGGCTTTACAGACCATGTTGAGAAACAATGTCCATATGTCTCTTACGTTTCTGCAAGTCTTGGAAGTGAAGGGGCTAACTGACTTTTGTTCTAGATGATCTTTTCAAGGATGTTTGTACAGTAAACTGCCTTGGAAGACAGAGACAGTGTCTCCTTCCAGAGCACAGATTCACTTTCTGTTCACTATGGTAAAGATAATGCGTTCCATCACAGGCAACATCCTGTAGGTTTCCTTTCAGCCCATTATAAAAGACTGGGGTTTCTTAAGCTTGGAGTTTCTCACCGAAAGCCCACTGTGTGCACAGCATCCACCCCATCCACTATGTATCATGTCCATGTGGCTTGAGGGTCAAAGGAAATAAAGTGACCATTAAGCTTATGCTGCAGGCTGTGCTGTGAGTAACAAAGCTTATTGTCTCTGACCCAGTAGTCTCATGTTTTCTCCCAGCACCCATGAAACTGAAGCAGGGTAACTTGTTAGCTAGCAAGTATGATAGTATCACAGATCCATCGCAGACCCTTCACAGTGCTGACAGGCCGTAAAGGAGATACACTGTGATCAGAAAGTAAAACAAGAGCAACAGCCAGAATATAGAGTAGTCTGATGAGAATAGGCTAGCATGGGTTACTCTGGATTCAGGAAAGGTATAGAAAGTGAGGCATATTGGAAATTCAAGGGCAAGTATTGTAAGGAGAGAAAGTTTTTCAGGAAAGGATGGGAAGAGGGTGCATAAGACAGTGACCGGTTTTATTCCTTTATGTTAACAATCTAATGTCTTTTCATTTCTTGGCATGAGGACATGGTAGAGCTTATTATGCTGTTTCATTGACTCTAAGGTATGAAAGGTAAGAGTTCTACTTCCAGTTTATGCTTTGGAAAGGCAAGGAATAAATTATACTAGAATGGGAAAACACGTTTTGTAAATGAAGAGAATATTGAAATAAAGCAATGACATCAAAGAAAATACTGAAGTGTGGTTCTAAGCTAAGTTCCAAGTTAATAAACATTAACCAAAATGCTTGGGCATCCTAAGCATTCTTGTCCCTCTTCACTGCAGTCAGCTAGAGTGGTTCCTCTAAAATTCACATCAGATTCTGCCATTCCACTGCTCAAAACTCTTCCAGTGAATTCCCACATCTTCCAAAACTAGCCAAATTTGCTCACCATGACTTACAGGACCTTCCACAACCTGGCCCTTTGCAATCTCTCTGACTTCATCTGTAATCACTCTTCCCCTCACTTTTCCCTCTCCAGCCATGCTAGCCACCTTACTATTCATCAAACATGCCAAGACTGCTCTTATCTGGGGGATTTGGCACTTGATGTTTCCTCTGCCCTGGCCACTTTTCCCTTTGCTATTCCTCAGCTTGTTTACTCATGTCACCCAGACTTCTTGTTAAACTGTACCCTTTGGGGCACCTGAGTGGCTTAGTCGGTCAAGCGTCTGACTCTTGATTTCAGCTCAAGTCATGACCTCATGGTTCCTGAGATCGAGTCTCATGGTATTCTCTGTCTCCCTCTCTCTCTTCCCCTCCCTACTCTTTCACTGTCTCTCAAAATAAATAAATGGACATAAAAAAAGAAGAAAAGAAAACTGTACCTTTTAAATAAAGGCCTTCACTGACTACCATATATAAAATAGCACAATTTCCCCAGCTGTCACCCTGTCCTCTTTAATATTTTTTATTCTTTTCATCACACTTAACACTACAAGACATGATATGTGTACATAGCTACATGTAACACATAAATGTACACACACACACATAACCACTTCTAGGTCACTTCCTCTGACATGTGTATGAGATTCTAAAAACATACTTTGTACATGCATTTGATCAATACAATTATATCAGTAAATAGTTGATCATTATGTTTTCACTTACAGTTTGGTGAAAAAAAAGAGTTTATTTCTCAACAAGGGATCTGCTATTTGACAGAATGGCTGTAAAACTTATTGTTCAAATGAAGCACTTTGAGAATAAAGAACAAATTAATAGTCCTATTTGGACAGCAGCAAACGTGGATTGTCCTACGCAAACCAAGGTGCACAGTTATTTTATTGATATATGATATAGGATGGGAAATTCAGGGCAGAAGCTCCTCTCTGCACCAGTCTTTCTCCCCTTTACCAATGTTTGCCCTTCTACCCAAAGAAAACCTATGCTTTAAGACTCGTCGGAGACTTCCTTTCCTCTGTAAAACCTTCCTGGATACCATTGTACTCCCAAGCTCTGGCAGAAATGGTCATCATTGTGTCTTCTCAGACTTTTTGTACATACCTGTATTCATTTGTGACCCCTCATGACCCAGCACAGTGTCTAACTCCTACTAAGCACTCAATACATTTCCACTGATTGAATGAATTTGTAACTTGAGGCTTGTAGGGTCTTGTACTTCTCAGCACAGGAAGGTGCATATCTAGCTGGGAGTGGGCCTGGTTTGGACACCAGACCACAATCACCAGTAACAGCTAGATAGAGAGCTGGAGTCAATGCTCCTGACCTTCTTATTATGAGATTTAAATATATCTTATATCTTTATAAGTGATGCTGTATTCAATACAATTCCAAGGGAAAGCTTAACTGCTTTACTTTTTTTTCCTTTCCTAGTTTTTTTATTTGGATTATTTTTTTAACCAGCCTTACATTTTTTTCTGAAAGCGAGAAACCAGCTGCTCATCTTTCTAGCAGCCAATTGAGCTGCCTGTTTTACTCCCTCTGGAGCCCGGCAATTAACCACTCCTTGAAACCCTCTGGTCAGGCCTCTAGGAACTCTTTTAACACCATTACTTCTTCAATTTTCTCTGCTAAGGGACTCTTCACAGTTCATTAACTGAGTACCAATCTTAGCGTAATATTTTTGCAGGTTTTTCTGAAACCTGCAACATTTTAACCTTTGGGCATTGGAAATCCATCACATCTTTTTTGTTGTTTCACTTTTATTTTGTCAGTGTTATTTCTTCCTTCATTTTTCTCAATCAGGACCTCATTAACTATACAGAAGTCATGTGTCTTAGTAAAGGAAAATTCCTCACAAAAGAAGTCAGTTCACAGCAGCTCATTATTTTTCTTTTTTTTTTGGCTTAGAAAAGGGGTAGAGTTATTTTTTCCAAGAATATTAAAGGAACCATGGGGAGAGAAACTATATTCTTATTATCTGTCCACTGTAAAACCTAATTCTATGTTGCATATACCA